>NW_010326459.1:0-47121 GCF_000700745.2 Antrostomus carolinensis
CCCCCACCCCTCTCTCTCACGCCCCTCTCTTGTTCTCCTCTTTTCTCTCCTCTTTTTGGACCAAGATAATGAGGATGAACCTAGACCATTTCTGCTTTCTTGTGTTTGTCCATGTTTCAGATTGAGTACCTGGCAGGCTTATGCAAACAAATATTATCCTTTCAGTGGTATAATAAATGTTCAGTTGGACACAGGATATGGACAGGTCAGATATTTTATTCTTGATCTGCACCATCTTCATGAACTATACAAGGAGCACTTCAGTGATTTGAAAGATAGACTAAGTTAAGCAATAAGTAATTTTGTTTTCAATTTTATCTTACGATTGAATTGATTTTGCCTCTAAAAGTTCCAGGGTCCCATTTACTCCATGGAGACAGGCACCTTCTGTCTTATGTAGAAAGAATCATGTTTGGGAATGCTCCTTGCTCTCTCCTTTGGCTAAGTAGGGAACTTAGATAACTGTTAGACCTGTTAGCCTAGCTTTAACTGAAGTTAAATAATTTGACAACTCCTTGAGCTGTGAAAACATTTAGGAAAAAATAATGTCTTACTGTGTCTTTCTCATGGGGTTTAAGCAGAGAAATATTTTAAAAAAAACGAAGCTCAACTGTCCAAAGAGGTTACGACTCCACATCAAGCAGGACCCTTGGAACCTCCCCAGCAGTGTCCGGAGTCTTGCCCAGAATATCAGAAAATTTGTTGAAGGTTAGTAAGAACAACATGAGCATAAATAAACACTTCATTCACAATAGAGAGCCTGGGGAAGGGGAAGGGACAGAGACAACTGCTTCATGGTACTGCTAGGCAAGTTTGACTGAACACAGTGTGGTCTTTGGGAAGTGCCTGAATTTGAGGATTTTTGTGTTCTTACTAACAAGGTTAGTGGAGGATATCTCAGTTGTCTCGTACTCAGCCTGTTGGCTTCACATACTGAAGAGAAAATTGTCTCTTCTGACAAGTGAAAACAAATGAACCATGTGTTGCATGCGCTACGTTATTTCAGTTGCTGCTGAAGTCCAGTGGGCTTGACTGATTTGTCACAGAACTTCATGGGACTGATACACTAAAATGGGGCTTTCCTTGAAATTAGACTCAGTTTTTTCTATCATCTTAATGGAAAGATGAAGACTGCACGACAACTTTTGTTCTAGATCTCGCTCTTATCTGTCATTGATCCGGAATCATTATCCCTCTAAAGTCATGCTTCCTGTTCTGCCATGAAGCCAGACCTCTTCCACTGGTTTTCATTTACTCCATCACAACTGATCACATCACTCCTCCTCCTCCACCTCCCTCCCACCACTGTCTAAAAGTGACATAGTCACCACCAAGTGGCATTGTAAGCTGGGGTTTTCTGCTCTCTCCTGTGGCTTCATAAGAAAGTAACTGGGATTTCCTCTCCAGAAAATCTTACCTGGAGCTTTTGCTTTATTTCCTTTATTTTGTTTGATAGAAAAACAGAAATAATGAGCAAAATAATTTTCTGTCTATGCCCTAGTAGTCTGTGTGGGAACAAAAACTCCTGTCAGGTCTAGCTTTAAATGATTTGTGTTTGTGTTTAGCTTCTTTTGTTTTGTTGGCTGATTTCCATGGGGCCCCGTAAAGAAACTGCTAAATTTCAGATCACTGGAAAAGAACTTTGTGATAAGTCTTATTAAGATAAACCACCAAAAACTAATGAGCCAAACCAAACAGACTCTTCCTCCTCTGATTTTTGGTATTTTGCATTTCAGATACAGTCGTATTTTCAGATCCTGGGTTAGAAAATTATAAAAACAACCACAAAAGTATCTTCTATTTTTTAAGTCAGCCACAGTGGGTTGACTCTCCAATACTAAGAATACTTCTTTTAGTTTAATGGTGGCTGTCACTGAGTGAGAAATGAATGAATATTTTTGGATCCTTCTTTCTACAGGTCTGTCTTCAGCTTAAGCAAAATTACATTCAACTATTAATCATGGGGGTTTTTTACAGTTCAGGAGGAATGGAAATGTGTCTTTAACAGTCCTTCATTCCTGCCCCTTCTGAAGCCAAGCCTAACAGACCATTTTCATGTAACTTTTTTTCCCATAAATAGAATTAATAGAGTTAACCCATTTCAACATTGGTCATATACCCTCAATATTAAGCTGAGGTTATTCAGATAACTTTGGTTTTAAATCTACCACAAAATGTTGTGGGAGAGTTCAGCAAGGTCCATACAACTTGCTGCCTCTCTGTAATACAAAACTTCCCTTTTACAATGCTACTCTAATGTAATTGTGATATTTGTCAGAAGAAACTTTGATGTTTACAGAACATAAGACTGTTGGCATTTTATAGTGGTTTAGAAATTAAGATTTAAAAATATTTTAATTATAGTAACTAACTTTAGTGCAACAGTTGTGTTTGTGAATGGTGCATGGTTCAGAGAGCTAAATAGTAAAAGGCATTATTCTTGTGCTGTTCAAAGAGAGCACACACTCTGCCTTACCTTCTCTCATCACCATGTCTCAGAAGTTATTTGCCAATTTTGAACACTCTTGGCCTTCCCTTTCCAGCCACAGCATCTGAGCTTTTGTCAGAGATTTCCAGCAACTGGCTTCTGTGCCAGCTTCTTAAACAAATACATGGGTATACATGTAAAATTATCATCTTAGGTTGTTTATTCACCATCAGTCTTTACATCTTTCTATTCTCTTGTAGGTTTTTTTTTTTCTTTAATTTGATTTCTCTTCCACCACCCCCTGCCTTCCTCAAACTGGTATCACTAATACTTGTTCCTGAGAATTACTCTAGAGAATCATGATCCTCATCGTCATCATAATTTTGATTTACCTGTGGGACCAAGGAGTTCGTGTGATGTAATGGATACCTGAAAACTTAGGTTCTTGTAGCTTTCCTGTCACAAATAGCATGAAGGAGGATGGAAGTGAATAATTGCTTCTCAAGCCTTAGTTTCCAAGGCATGTCTGGACAGGTATATGTAATTCAGGGCTGAAAAGATTCAGGGCAGAAATGTGCCCCTCAGGCAATTTTAGGAGACTACTGTGATTTAGACAGGCTTAGGCCTGTATAAATTAAACTTGAGACACAACCAGCAGCTGGATCTAACTGAAATCAGATGAGCATGAAGCAGGGTTAAAAATGCTTTCGCAGCTAATTTTTCCCTTCGTATCTTGATTTCTTGTTTTGTGCTTTCCAATCTTGCCATTATGCATTGTGTTCACAAATGGTCAGGATACTTAGAAGAACCACTAGTACTACCCTGAGCTATTTCTGTCTGAAAACCTAACACATGGTACAGAGATTTACCTCCCTGTTTTCCCTCTTATTTGCCTGATTCAGAAAAACACAAAAGATGTCCCCTAATTTGACTGCTTAATTGGGCTTATGAGAACAAGTTGAACAAAGTCTTGGGATTTTAGAAGAATCTTAATGTTTGTTTATAAGTAAAAGGCAGTATTTTAATAATTGAGGAAAGAAGATATATTTATCTCTCCTAGAAGGTTCTAGAGGAAGTAGTAAAGGGTGACCACATATATGACTTTGTTCACCAAGGGGAAAAAGTTGTTGTAATTAAAACCTCCAAATGTTATAAACATACTTAGCCATTACTGATGAATGCTAAAGTAAGGATGAATGCTTTCAGTAAATGCATCTCCTTATTGAAAACTGACTCATTTTTATTTTTATAAAAATATCACAGGCTATTGTAATTTTTTACTCATTGTTCTGTTGCACTGTAGAATTTGTTAGATTAGAATAGACAGATTAGTGCTTTAAAGCAAAAGGAGACATGTGAGTCCCACAAAAATGAGATGTTTTAATTTCTAGATCTTAGGATTCTTTTTATTTACTTTCTTTAATAAGTCTGAAGAAATGGGAAAACTCTGAAGGGCCTTGAGGGTGATTGTTCTGGTCTGTCAGTTTTCTTTGTATTAGTATTGGAATTGGGAGAACAATTTTAAAAAAAAAAAAATCTATGAAGGTTTGCACATGTTAAGAAAACAAAACAAAACAAGCCATAACCTGAGGAAAACAACAGTTTACTTCCTGACAGTAAATTTGAAACATGTGGAGATTGCTTTGTCTCCTTTCATTTGTCTTACCATATCACTAGAGAAAGAAAAGTTTTCTATGGTTATAGTAAAAGGCAGCCCTAGAAGGCTAATCAAGTTGACAGAATGGAAGAATTATCTGAAATAATATACAGAATCTAAGAGGATTTAACTGTAGCTAAGTAACTAAAAAAAAAAGATGGAAATTCCTTCTTGGAGTAACTAGGCCCACTAAATTGTTAAACTGGTAAAGATAAGTTGCTGGCACAGGCAGATCTTTGAAGATGGAGCGCTTGGTTTTGATGCAGGAGAGAGCAGTAGTCAGGGCAGGAGTTCAACAGTCATTGAATAGAGAAAGAATAATGTAGGTACAGGATTCTGGGTGTACATGAGAAATGTAACATGAGAATCAGAAGGCACGAGAAGAAAAGCTGAGTGATGACGAGTAGGAACCAGGAAAATCAACAAGATGGGTAGAAAGAAAGGAACCGTTCAGAATAAAAATAAAACCAAAACTGGCCAGCATGACAACAGAAAGGTGTACAGAGAACAGAGAGGAGGGAAAATTTCTGTAGTTACTTTTTCCTAAAGAAAAAAAAAGTTAGTATTTTCGGTCAAAAGAAAAGGTGTTTTAGAGCAAGTCAGATGTCTAGTCAGCTAGTCCCATAACTGCATGAGGAAGGGTAGTTGTTTTCCTAGCAGAATAACTTTAAGTATAAACAGGAATTAATATACAATGGAGAAAGTTCACATCTATTTTAATTTAAATTAGGAATGAGGGGTGAAGGAGCCTTTCGGTCATTAGAGGTATAAACTTTCAACTTAAATCATAAAACATGCAGTGCGAATCTCTCATTTAAAAAATATTTTCAGATATGAGAAACAAAACTAAAATCTAGCCTTTACTGACAAAAATCAGAATAGCATGATAAAAAAAGAGTACAAAACAATGTTTAAGAATAAAAGAAGTTAAAGGCATCTTGCATTACAAATCGTACAATCTAAAGCGAAGTTGCTAGGGAGTTATTCCTTTCCATACATCATGTAGCAAAAACTTCCATAGCATTTGGAATTTGTGGAAAAGCAAGTGGTTCACATCTAACCCCAGGTAAGTCTCTACTTACACAAATAACCTAAAAATACTCTTGCCTGTGGATATATTTTGAAATGAAGAAGATTTACAGCAATGATGAAGAAGAATTGCAGTGTCCTGTAATTTTCACATAATCAGGAAATCATGATTTATAGATACCTCATATGCTTTTGAATTCAGAGATCTGACAAATCTCATATAAAACAAGCTGCGAGTAATAGCCTCCATGTATCTAAATTCTTCAGATAAAAGCTCTATTTCCCTATATTGTATTGTCAGTTACTAAGCTATGTTCAAACTCCAAGATGCCAAGTTATTAATCTCTGTAAGTCTTTTTTCAAAGGACAGAAGGCTAAGGCAAAGACCTGTCATGAGGCAATTTTCAAGAATAGCCAGTAATTTTGAATGTTTCAATACTTGTATTTAAGATACCATGGGCGTATATTTAAGAAGCGTAGGCGCTGCCAGTTCTTTTCACAGTGTGTGTACAGCACGGATGAAGATCAGGCTTGAAAGGTTTTCTCCTTTTCTATGCATAGTCTCCTTTGGGGAGGATTCTGGCTTTTCGTACCTGTGTTCAAGTACACGCAGAATCCAGACTGTGCTGTTGATACAGTCAACTGCAATGTCAGTTTCGTCATCTGAGTTGTATTCAAATTTCAAATAATTCCAATTTCAAATCTATCAGGTTAGTTTTAATCGGGGGCCACGTATTCCCAAATTGTCCTTTTGTTCCGTATACCCCATTGCAGCTCTGCTTGTCCACTGAGCAGGGCTTGGAATAGGACTGCATAGAAAATCAAGTGTGTAAAAGAAAGTTTGGAAGGTTGCAAAAGCATGTGAAGTGGCAGTGTGTTCCTACAGACAGTTACTGTAGGAGAACTGAGGTGCTGGAAGATTGACACTCTCTGTGGTATGGCAGCTTTTTAATCTGCCTGTTCCTTGCAGTGGTGGTTAACACATTTAAATTTGTATTCTGGTATGTGGTAGAGGTGAAGAATCACTTCCTGCAGCCTGCAAACCCCCCTCAAAAAACCAAACAAACAAAAAAACCCCAAAAAAGGAAAAAAAAAACCCAGCGTCAAGAGATATAAACCCAAATTTTTGTCAGTATAAATTAAGACTTTTTAGAATCTGTACTTTTTTACTTCATGGATTGTTAAATGAAAATAAATGTTTGAAGCAAAATAAAATCCTGAAGGCTGAGAATAAAGTGAAAGTGCTATTGTATTTTTCCTGGATGCTTTGATATATGTTTAAATGAGGATAAGCTGAGATTTTGAAGTTTGGAATGAGAGAGGGAAAAGAGAAAAGAAAGAATTGGGGTAGTGTGGGAATCAGTGAAAACTGGTCTTGGTTTTCAAAGCTTTAAGACTGGAATTCTTCATATGTGGGCTTGCAGCGGCCAGCTGGTACACATGCACTCTGAGATAGCAGCTGCCTCTTCACATGTCTTTCTGTATTGCTGCTTTATCAGTTTTATCAAGTCATATATAAAATTAAGTGCAGTTGAGACTCATTTATACCTGCCTGTTTCGTAGGTATAAATCGGGATTGTCCACACAAGAAGTTGGAGTTAAGCTGGTATAGAATGAGAAACTGCAAATGCATAATTATGTATGTGAAAACACATTTAACCATGACCTCAAAATATTTTCTTTTTTCTTTAAGAGGTGAAGGCACGAATACTCTTGGCACTTCTTGAGTATACAGGTAATTTTGCTTGTTCTGGGAGTGGAGGAATTGGTGGGAGTGGATGGTTTGAGGTGTTTTGTTTTTTTCTTTTGGATAGAATATTGTGTTTAGAGAAAGGGGAAAAATCTCAGATACGATAATCTGATAATGAACAACTTTTTCCCTGTATTTACAGTGAGATTCACGAAGAACACAACAATTTAAAAGACATTTCTAACAAACATTGCACTTTTTTTTTTTCTTTTGGTGCAAAATACCTTCTCTGGTCATTTACTTTGGATCTTGGCAGATGAAGTAACTACTAAATCACTGAGCTTGTGCACAGTACTTCTGCTGTGTTTCTTCTTTTAAACGGTTTCCTATTTGCTATGTTTTTAACTTTCTATTCATTCCCATCTATTTCCAGACTTACTTTACTGTTCTATCACATACCTTTCCTTTTATCTTTTTTAAGAAAATACCCTTTTTTAAGTCCCTCCTTTTAGGAAGGGATCTGATTATTCTGTGTATCATTCTATCATTATGCCATACAGCTTCAAATACACAAAATAGGCACATGTCTCTGCAAAATAAATGTCAGTATATCAGTATATTTTGAAAATAATACTTATGGCAGAAGATTCTCTGCAGTTTGTTGGTGCATAATTGTTCAAGTAAGCAGTCACATTTAACTGTAAAAGCTGATTATTTTAACCATCTTGCAGCACTATATAAAAATATTATTTCGTGATTTTGTTATTACCTATAACAGCAGTTTTATAAATTTGAATATTATATTTCTTTGTTGTCAGGTTTCTTCTAAATGTTATAAATGTTTTTAGTAATTGCTCAGGTGTTTTAAAATGAGTGACCTGAGAAAATACCCTAGACTTCATTTTTTCAAGACAGTTTACCCTATTTGCACGGTTTCGTAAGTTTGTAAATTCTATAGTTTATTTTGTATGAAAATCTTTTTGTAAGAAGAGCCCAAAAGTGCTCTTGTATGCAGTATCTGATATTCAAGTAGTATTAAATGAGATTTGGAAATGAGGTGTTGGAGACACAAGAGGGCTGCTTCAGAAGCAGGCAGTACGGAGGAAGGCACTGAAAGTCAGCTGCTGTTGGATAAACAGAGATAAGATTGAGCAAAGCGAGGAGAGAGAATGTGTGTTAGGCTCTAATCCCCGAGCATTGCTGTGACATTGGAAAGTTTTTGACCATGGATTTTTGAAGCTGGAGATGGGTGGAGTTTTTAAAGATGAAAATTCTGTCTGGATTCCTCACAATTTAAGAGATGAGAGAGAGAGAGAGAGAGGTTAATTTTAATAACCAAAAGAAAAAGCAATGAGTCACAGTGCAGAAGCAGTAGTGGTTAGACCATTTATGGAAAACATTCCCGAGGTTCCTGAGAAGCAGGCAAATGGAATCAAAATGATAGTAAAAGAGTGGTCACTATAATCAATAGTCAAAGAAAAGACTGAAGATCTCAGAAGGAAACCAGACAGAGTGGAGTTACTTTGAGAAATACTTGGAGTCCAAGAAAAACATATTTTTAAAGTCATTATAATTTTGTGCGTACAGAATTATTTCTGCTGACTTATCCACTCTTCTAACGTCTTGACAGCTCCATGGAGAAGGTGGAAAAGGAGCAAAGCCTCCTAAAGGAAGAAGTATCTAAAAGTCTGGACAAAGACTGTAGGCTTTGGAAAGACCTCAGTATCACTTAATCTTCTTCTCTTGCTCTGTGAAAGATTAAGTCTTCCTGTACCGTTTATGATTAATGTTTGCTTAACAGCTCATAATGATAAAAATACTTGAAAGACCTTCAGAAAACAGGAGAAGGAAGCACTGAATATTTATCACCACAATTTTGTGCTTTATTGAGAGAATGTTTCCCTTTCTAACTCTTTTGACCTTTAGCTAATCTAATGCCTGTGCCCTCCGGAAAAGAATAGTAGGTTAGCTAGTCCCTAATCAGCTGCTAATGGTTCCATAGACTTCTGCCTAGGGACCTGTCCTGGACTTCCCTGACACCATGAATCTCTGCTGCTTCCTGAATATGTGGTGCTGCTCTAGGCTTATTTTATAGATTTCATATTCATAGATTTATTGTATTTGGATAGATTGTGTTCTCGTAGCAGCACTCCTAGATAGGGCAAGACTGTCCTGTCTGCACTTTACAGCATGCAGTCTTCATCTGCCCTACCCAGCTGGTAGCTGTGGAGTTGACCAGCAGTCGTATTTAGAGCTTCTGACTATCCTTGCTTTCCTGTGGAAAGTAAATGTTTTTGTGCCTGGCTGGTTCTCACATTGCATCAAAGAGATCTGAGTCACATCCGCCACCTTGTAACATCAAAATTGTGTAGAGTTGGTGGCATGTTCGTTAAAATCTGCAAGATAGATGTAAATTATTTATGAAGAACTACTTTAAATTCCAGATTTTAAATACATTTTAATATAATTCTAGAATTATAAAATAATCTTTTAATGTGGAAAATGGCAGTTTTGGTCATGGATTGCTGTTTACTAGGAATAACATTAGTCTGTAATCTTGTAATTTACAGTAAAATTACTTGTTTTTTAGACAAACAAAAAAAATTCCAGCCCAATTCCTTTGATGTTAATTAAATTTCTGCTCCATTTTTTGCTTTTCGTCTGTTGGCTTTTACCCATCACAGATAGCGAGATACAACTGAGGCGAGACATGGTATTCTGCCAGAGCCTAGTGGCCACAGTTTGTGCTTTTTCAGAGCAACTAATGGTGGCCTTAAATCAGATGTTTGACAACAACAAAGAATATGAAATGGAGACACCGGAGGCCAGCAGAAGGTGGTTGGAACAGATAGCCAGTGCAGGTCTTCTCCTTCATTTCCAGTCCCTGCTCTCGCCTAACCTGGTAAGACTCCTCATGTGGCATGCTTGGTCACAACCTGTGTTTGCTTCCTGAACCAGGGGCACACTTAAACAGTCTTAGTTATAAATGTGATTTCTGTGTCCTTTGTGCTTAGCTTGTTCCTTAATTAGCTGCTATTTGGGAAATCTGCTATTTAGATAATTACAGTTACGGGAAATGTTTGTTTGTGATATGGGAAATAGGTTTTCCACAAAGACAGTCTAAATGTTTGGTTTGAGTTAACAGATAGTGAGTTTACCCTTGACTCCCCACCACTATTGTAGCTGTTCCCTAGGAGTGAATGTAGTATTAGGTGATAATCAGTAACCAGTATTTCAGTTTGCAATAAACAGCAATGCAAGATAAAGAAAATACTTGGTTTGGATAATTTTATCACACCCTTCCCCCCAAAAAACAATAGGTCTATAGTAGTTGAAGGACTAGACATGCTGGTCAGATTTGCTCCTGTCATAGGGCAAATCTCGTAGCCTGTCAGGATAATTGGAAATCTGCTATTTCTTCACAAGGCCTGGCAAAGAGCCGTGGTTTAAGAAACAATTAAAAAAGGGACATGGTTTTCTAGTCCTCTAATCCCCAGTTATCCAAAGTGCTTCTTCAGCTGTTTAGGCTGCTTCTCACACTAGACTGGTTCCTACTAACCTGAAGAACTGTGAAGCAGTCCGCATGGTCTGCTTTGTGGCAGTCTTCTCAACCTCTGGAGTTGCGCACTGAAAATAACTGATTTGGTACACCCTACAATATAAAAGTGCATGCAAATAGCAAACAATGTTCTTGGTATCAAAGGTCTTCTTTCCTATGTGGTACCTATGTGGACTTGCTTGGGGCAAGGCATGTCAGGACGAGGTGTGCAGCTTAAAAACAGATAAAGTCAATGCCTGAGAGAAACAGGAAGGATATTTATGCACATGAGGATTATGTGAAGAAAGCATGGTCAAAGGAGCTCGGGCTCATGTCTTGAGTCTTGGATGCTTTTTAGCACCATGCAGCATGAACATGTCTTGGTTCTGGAGTCCTCAGAGTTCAAGAGTAGATTCAATTGATCCCTGTTTTAGGTTATTCCATGTGCCTAGTTGTCATGTTATCACAAAATAACTGTTGTGTTTACAGCACTGAATACTTCTGTTTTTTCTTTCAAGATTACAGAGATTTCCTTTGTAGTGAAAATGCATGCTAGTTAGCTATAATCAGATACCAGCAGTATGCATTGTCAAATTGAAAATAAAATTATATTTAGTCTCTTCTGTCTAACTGTTCTTAACCAAAGGAAAGGTCTTTAAAAGCAACTTCTTCAATACCTTCTCAGCACTATTTTGCTTACAAATGATCCGTGTTATTTTAAACAAGGGTATTTGAAGGAAATTGCACTCATTATGGCCAGAGTTCAGTAAAGAATAAGCAGTTGCACAAAGATTTCCCATGTTGCTGAATGGTTTTCAGACTATTCTGCTGATAAAACTGCTTTGTCTATAGAGGCTTCATAAATAGAACGAGGAGACAAAATATTTCTAGCAGCTTTGCTTTTGCATAAATACAGGGGGGAATGCTCTTTTACTATACAGAGCTGCGAAAATCATGGGGTTATTTTCTCCTTTCTATAATTCAGTAAGTTATAGTTTGTTCTCATTTTATAGGCAGCTGGTTTATTATTCCTTGCTGTCCTACTGTTTCAGTTCTTAGAGGATGAAAATGCATGCTTCAGATTTCCATTTGGCTCTTGCTAACTTAAGGTGCTAGGGCAGGGTTGTATAAAGAATAGAATTACTTTAAGTGGTTATTGGTTTCTGCTATAATTGCTCTGCATGTTTAACTCAAGGTAACCATACTTGTACATTACTATTTTCCTTTTTAAAGGTTCAGTAAAGTGTCCTGAAGCTTTTTTGGTAAATTAGTCTGGATCTCTTTAGCTCAGGATAACACAGAGTGAACCATAGATGCAAATCAGAATATTGGCATATCTACATACTTGATTTGCATCTAGAGTTTTGTAGGTGAAGGTGCAAATCACCCCCAACTGTAATCGTTCTGAGCTACTGATTCATAGATTCATAGAATCATAGAATGGTTTGGGTTGGAAGAGACCTTAAAGATCATCTAGTTCCAATTATTGGTGCTTAGAGTGGAAACAATGAACTCTCATCTGTTGTGTTTATAAATGAAATGCTAAAATTATGGCATTTTTTAAAGAAAATTGCTAAAAAGAATTTGTTTTTCACATATCCTCTCTATTAATTTACAGGCTAGACCTGGTGTCAAGACAAGCTTTTGAAGGCTGGTTTCTTACATAAAGAATAATTACTATATTGTTTGATTAAAAGATATGGAAAGCAATGGTAGCTATAAATTACATATTAATTTAGGATGTGAAATAATAACCTTCATTGTTATAATCTTGGACTAGTAATAAAAAGGGAAAGTGCCAAGAGAAACAAAGATATTTACATTATCTAGGAGTTAATTAGGTTATACACTGCATCAGTGAAACGTTGTGCAACATTCTGTACTTACTTTTAAGTCCTGCTCTCATATTATTTCTGGTACGGAAAACATCTGGCTGAAATGACCAGTTCACTTTTTCTTTTGCCTTTTTTAGGCTGATGAGCAAGCCATGCTAGAAGATACATTAGTTGCACTGTTTGACTTGGAAAAAGTTACTTTTTACTTCAGACAATCAGAGCCAGAACCACTAGTTGCAAGTGAGTAACAGTTAATATCTGGGCTTCACGGCTCAGAAACATTTTCTATATTTGTAACATTGTTCTTTCCTAGAACATTACCTACCACAGGCAACGTTAGATAATTTGGGATTATGGAGAATTAGTAGATCTGTAACTCTCCTAATATTCCTAGATTTCCTGAAATACAGCTAACATGAGTGACAGTGCAGAATCATTATCTGGCCATGTCAGTAACCTTGGGGGCAAAACTGTTTGTTTAACCAAAGTTTCCATTGGCAGTATGCGACTGCACCAAGAAAGTCTCTGGAAGATCTACTTGTTATCAAAGAGTCATGTGTAAAATAAGCTTGAAGGTCTTAACAGAGAAGCATAAAAAAGTTTCATTTTATCATCTGAAAGACAAAGTAGATCTTGGAAGAGTTCCTTGAACGAAGACAGCAAACACTATTAGGATAGCTTTAAATTGTGCAAGAAAATTCCTCTGAGACCTGCTAGTGCAGACAATCCGGGTCCTGAACCCTTCCTCCCAATACTCTCCCAACTCACAGGAAGGAACTGTCTTTGCAGTCTGCTGTTTATAGCCTTCACTCATTTTCAGCCACTCTGTTATTCATATGTTTTTAGCCAGTAGAGATTTTCCTGCAGTGAACTTTGTTTAGTGAGCAAAAAGCCCTCATTTTTTCCTAAGTCTCATAACTCCCATGGGAAGGGAGGAAAGCATGTCTGCTTCACATCAAGCTTTTCTAAAACAATTCCCTTGCTGCATCAAGACCACACATGAGAGAACTTCTGCAGTAAACCAAACCAGAAGATACAAAGCTTCTCCACAAAGCTGCCAGTGCTCCGAAGAATTCAGTAGCACAGGGCTGGTAGTCGAGTAGGAATTAGCCTATGTAAGGCCATATTTATTTCTGTAGAATTCAAGTAAGGATCCTGTTCAGAGTGTTAGTTTTAAAAAGAAGCCCTGCCTAGCCAGGTAACAACATGGAACTAGAGTTACAGGAGGGCTTCCTGATGGGGAGTTAACCTTATGCCTTTGTCATGAACTGTTCATATTGCTGTGTTTTCTAACTGAGGTGTCTTGCTAAAACTAGTATAAATGGAAAGTCTCTGTGTTCTAGGATTGTAATAAACTCTGTATTTCTTTTTGGTTTAAGTGCTACCACCACAGTCATCCTGAGTGTGGTTACAGAAGACAAGGAACTGGCAAATTTGGCTTTTCAGTTTATGATTCTTCATAATCAATAAAAGGAAAAAAAAAAAGTCATTTTCTTATTACCAAAACTCTTTTCAATTTAGGCACAAAATTATTTATGCACACAGTGTAAAAACTACATAATATTATTAATGCAAATATGATAGTTTCACTGGGCTAGCCCTTGGCTAGCAGCCAACACAGCCGTTCAGCCACTCCTCCCCACCCCCAGGGGACAGGGGAGAGGATTGGGGGCAAGGATTAGGAGGCTTGTAGGTTGAGATAGGAACAGTTTAATAATAGAAATATAAGAAAACTTTAAAAACCCACTAATACTAAAATAGTAGTGATAATGATAACAGTAATAAAATATACAAATGAGTGATGCACAGTGCAACTGCTCGCCACCTGCCGACCAAGCCCAGCCCATTGCCAGATAACAATCCCAGAGGAGTGACAATCCCGAACCGAAACCACAATCCTGGAAGAGCGAGAGCCTGAGCAAAAGCCAGAGAGAATCACCCCCCTTTCCAGTCAGTCCCGGATAATATACTAAACATGACGTGATATGATGTGGAATATCTCATTGGCACATCCAAATGCCAGTTTTGGGTTTTGCTGTTCACGACACTTCTCCCTCCCAGTCCTAATGCAGCTGTGAACCAACCAAACACAATGGCCTTGAGCTCCAGCAGCAACTAATAACACCAGTACTTTTATCAATGTTTTTCTCATTACAAGTCTTGCACTGAAACCAAAACACAGCTATTCTAACTACTAAGAAGAAAATTAACTCTATCCTAGCAAAACCAGGACAGCAAATCACTAAATTTTATTGTTACCACTTTCAACTTGGAGACTTTGTGTGGAAATGATAAACGGGAAATACATACAGAGATTAAATTGAATTAAACTGACTTCCTCTGAGAGATTTAGCTAAATGGAAAATTTTCATCAGCTTTTGCTAATGTTCATTACATGTTAATCATCAGGCATAATTCACACAATGTATGTTGGAGAATCACTGTAACTGCAAAATGATACTGCTAATAGCCCTGAACTCTACACCAATTAATGTATTATGACATTTAACTTGTCAATGTGTAATGAAATGTGCTCTTAGAGTTTTATATATCCTACCATAATACGTTTGTTTTCTCATTTGAGTCGTGATTTTTAATAATAATCTAATGAATACCCTGGTAGGTACTGTATATTTATTTGTGTTCTATCCCAAACAAATCTGAGGACAATCTGACTCTGTGTATCACACTGACCTTATACATTGTGCACTTGAGGAAAGCATGTGAAATATGGCTAAAGGTATCCTTCCAGTGATTTTAAACTATGTGCTGTATGTAAATGTTTCTTCAGATTTACAGGGAATGCAAGTAGGATGTTGCCAACTACATTATTTGCTTAGCATTTTTGCTGTCGTTGACAGACTGGCAAAGATGACAGTCACTGCTTTTCTGTTTATCTGCTTCTAATAATGGATAAGCCAAAACTGACCACAGCAACACCGAGTATGATGTAAAATACCACATGTATTAGTTTTGTGTCTGCAGTGATTTTTATCTAACCACATGAATTTTGGGTGCAGCAGTTTCTGGAAAAGGATATGTCATTATTTTAATGAAATAGTGACACTGACTGTATTCTTAGATGTACCAATCACATATCAAGCAGAAGGAAGCCGGCAAACCCTGAAGGTTTACTTCTACCTTGATAGTTACCATTTTGAACAGCTTCCTCAAAGGCTGAAGAATGGAGGAGGATTTAAAATCCAGCCAGTACTTTTTTCTCAAGGTAACTTAAGTTTTAATTCCACCCCCCAATTCTTTCACATACTATTTAACTCTCTTTAGATCCCTACTCATCCACTCTGATTTAAATCCTTTGTAACTATAAGGGCACAATGCTTATATTTAAATATGTTGTTTGTAATATGGGCAGTTATTGAGAACTTGGAATTAAAATGTGAATTTAAGAAATGCTGAGATTTGTGATAAAAAATTAGCATGGATATTAATTTCTAAGTTTATACCTGTTATGGCTCCAACACCAAAGAATTAATCCTCTTTTGTTTTGTTCTTTGTATACATTAGTGGACAATAGACCGTGAAACTTGCTTTCAAAAGTGTTTTGCATTCCAAATGCTATCGTGATCTTTTCCTGTTACTTCAGATTTAAGGACTAAATTGTTATCCACTGAGAATTCTGTCTCTTTAAAATGTTCTGAAAACTTAAATAACGTTTTCAGGCTTTTGTAGTTATGACACTGCAAACGCTACTGAAGTGATGAATGGTGGTGCTGATGCTCGGAAAGTTCATAAATTACAGGCAGCCTGCATTAGCTGCAGTGTCATTACAGTCATCAGGAGCATGGAGTTTGATTCACTGAAATAGTGAATGCAAGGTGCTGATTGCCTTGAGCCACCTTTGATTTCTGGGGGAGCTGAAGCTACTCTGTACCTTGCAAAAAGCTTCCAGGGTCTATGTGGAATAGGCAGAAGTCAGACATACAAATGAAGGTTTGGAGGGGAGCTTGGTCTCTGATAGATAAGGGGGATGCAAATGGAAATAGAGAACAGTAAGATACGTGAAGAAATAGCTGAACTTACTGTAAACTTAAACCACACATCTTTTTAAAAATAAGATCCCTGAAGTCTGTTTTCCAAACAAACTGATGAAGACAGACTTCAGTGGATTTCTTTTCAGCAGATTGATTTCAGTCATAAGGGAAGATGAGAGCACTGAGCAGGAGACACATTTCAGTAGAACAGACAAAAAGACACATGAAAGAGAACAGAAAATACCTTGGTTCAGATGACATTCTGGAAAGAGTTTTGTTTTTTTTTTGTTAGATTTGAGAGGGGATTCAGTGTGCTACAGAATTTATTTTCCATAATTTTTTCCCTTTCTGTTTCCTGAAGCCCAAAATGTGAGTCTTAAGCATCTTTGTAGTCAGCTTAAGGAAAAGGGCAAAGACTCACTCAAGTGTTACACCTGCTTAATATTTTTTAGTAATGTAGAAGATGTCTTCTTTCTTTATCATACCAAATTTATTTAATTTTCAAAGATCTTCTTTCAAAATAGTCTATTAGATTGCAAGAATGAAAAGTCTTTGATAAGAAATGTGATTCTAGTGTTTAAATAATTATTTTGGGTTTTTTTCCTCATTAATGACTGAAATCGGATTCTGCTTTTTACTTCTTTCCTGTGAGGTTTGGCTGAGTTGCCATCAAACTAACTCATTAGGTCCCCATCTTTAACTGAAATCTATTAGCTACAGCTGTAGAAATCTTCGGTAAGTTCTTCTGTGATGTGTCTTGCTTCCCAAGCTTAAGAGAGCTAAGCTGTTTCCTAACTGAAATATGATTTTTTGTATGATGTTTCCAAATGGAACATTTAGAAAATCATGTTTTTGGGATACTTTATCAAAGGCACAAGTCAACACACATCAATCTGTTTATCTCTGTGTTGCTGTATTCTGTGTTGCACAGCTCCATATCTAAAATTACAGGTCTGTATATTTGCAGTATTGAGATTGTAGATGTTTTCTAAAGTTTTCAAGTGTTTACCCTAGGCTATATTATATATCCTTCCACTTGTTAAAAAAGTTTTGTGCAACCATATACTTAAGTATATACATTCAGAAGAATCCTGATTTGCAGGATTGGGGTCTAAGAATGTTGAGATATTGCTCTTGGCATTCAGATTTCTCTATTTTCTATATTAGAATTGAGATATTAGCAATAAATAAGCTTAATTAAAAGTCACTTTACTTAAAATTACATTTATTTAAAATTGCTACTTAGTCTCTTAATTATGTAAAATTTAAAAATTTTTTAGTTATTCATAGATTCTTAGAAAAATTCAGATTGGAAAGGACCTGAAGAGGTTTCTAGTCCAACCTCCTGCTCGTAGCAGCATCAGCTGTGACATCAAACCAGGTTGCTTGGGTGTTTATCAAGTAGGACTTTGAAAACACCCTGGGACAGAAACTGCACAACTTCTTGGGTGATCTGTTCCTCTGCTTAATGGCCCTAGTGCTGAAAACATGTTTTCTTTCTATTGAGTTAAAGCATCTCTTGCTTCAATTTATGTCCATTACCTCTTGTCCTGACAGCATGCGCCATTGTGAAGAGCCAGCCTCTGTCTTGTTGACCTCCTGGTAGCTAATGGCACATGGCTAGTAGGTCCACCCCAAAAGCCATCACTTGCACAGGCTGAGCAAGCTCAAGTCCCTGAGCCTCTCCTCTCAAAGTGTGTGCTCCACCCCATGTCCATCGTGATGGCCCTCTACTCAACTCTTTGCAGTTCATCAACAACTTTTGTGTACTGGGGGGCCCAAAACTAGACACAGTATTCAAGATGCTATCTAATGAGTGTTGAGTAAAGTGAGGACAAGCATTTCTTTCATTCTACTGGCCATGCTTATATTAACACAGCTTAGGATGCTCTTGGCATTCTTGGTTGCCAGAGAACACTGCAGTCTCATGTTCAGCTTGCTGAGTCCTCTCAGCAGAGCTGCTCTTTAGACTCTACCTTCCCAGTGCAGGACTTGACATATGTCCTTGTTCAGTTTCACAAGGTTCCTGCTGGCCCATTCCTCCAGCCTGTCTAGGTCCCTCTCTAGGTGGCCCTGCACTTGAGTATATCCACTGCTTTTGCCAGTTTGGTATTAGCTGCAAACTTGACTTACCTCCTCCAGGTCAGTGATAAAGATGTTGATCAATATAGATCCCTGTGGTATTCTGCTTGTAATAGGCCCCTAGGTAGACCATCTCCCATTAGCTACTTCCCTTCGAGCCTACCCATTCTTCCAGGTTTTTTTCCTATTCAGTTGTCTGTACGTTCAGACCATGATGTCCTAACTTGGATTCAAGAATACCATAGAAGACGTATTTGTAAGTAAAGCTTCCTTACAAAAGGGGGAGAGCCAAAGCCCACACTGTGGGATTTCCTGCCAGCGCCCATGAGCGTGGCCCACGCGGTGCCTGTAGAGGCAGAACTGTGTGTTCCAGCCAGTCCTGACAGATGACCGAGTTTCTTGGTTGGGTAATCTAATTGCAGGAAACCAATTTTTTTGCCAGTAAAATAAGCAGTGCGGATTATCAACTCTGTGTTGCACTAACATGCTATTATAAAAGGAGTTCAGCGGGTATTTTTGTGTGGGCTTTCTGATGTGACTTAGCACCAAGGAAGTTAAGAAGCAAGTCTGACTGTTGAAATTTAGTATTTTTCGCACAGAAGTAGAATTACAAACTCTGAAAGCACAGAAGGGGAGTGCAATTTGCATATTCTTTCACAATGTATGAATTATTTATTAACTGGTCATATTAAGCAGTACAAGCAGAATTAATATTCTGTGTGCAGCTGAAGCTGTAAGATGGCAGCATGTTTCCATCAGAACTCTGCTTATTGCTTGCATTTTCTGATAGGATGATGAATTCTTAGAATGCCTATGGATTATTAAAGTGGCAGTAATCCTAATTGTAAAATCTTTAATGCTTCTCCCCCAAAATCTATTTCACCATGAGCCTGCATTTTATGTTATAATAAGGTTAATCTCTTAATGTGAAGATCTTGTTTTTTCCAGTACAAATTTCCTTGAGAACCTTTCAAACACTTGATTTGACTTGGCTAAAGAAAAGGTTAAACTTCCCTGGGTGTCTAAGTTAAAGGGGCTGGTCAAATGTTCTCTTCTTTCCTTCCTTTTTTTGAAAACTATTGCTGGGAAGAACATCTGAAAATGCAGTGGTAGTGCGTTCATTTTTTACTCCTTGTAGTTTCTGTGCAATGATCATATGAGAAGGACATACGATCCTTCTTTTAATGAAAGTCTTTGTTTAGTTCCTAGGTTCTTGTAGCAATATTCATCCTTGCTTTGGTGAAGTGAATACAACAAAGGTGGACATAGCCAAGTGTTTGACTTTAGAAGCTTAACTGATCCCTAAAAAGGAGCTTATAGGCCATTTTCAGAGATCCAGAGAAGTTTGCTATACTTGATCCAGAAGGCATTCACATTATCAGTGGGAAAAACTATAGAGGTTCAAGTCTTCCACATCTCCCAAACCTGGGCTTTTTAAGAAGTTGTTAGGTCTCCCTCTGTTAAAATAGCTGCTACATTAATCCTTTCTTTCCTCTACCCCAGCTCATTCTACTGTTTTCTTCCAGGATAATCAGAATTAAGAACCATATTTATATTCACAGGGCAGGAGTATTTTAATTAGAGCAATGTAACTCAAACTAGCGCTCTCCTTTGTATTTTCCACAGGGCAAGAAATATAATTTTTCTTGTAAATTAAATCTTAGGAGAGATCTGTATGAATTTGATGACATATGGAAACAGCTCAGCAATGCGCAGTGGGGTCACAGCCTCAAGGTTAAGAAGTAATTCACTAGTGTGTGAACAAAGCTACAAAGAGGGTGAATACTAAATATTTAATACTGATCTTTCTCTTCTCCTTTCTCTTTTCACAGCATTGGAGAGCATGGAAGGATATTATTACAGAGACAGTGTCTCAGTAGAAGAATTTCAAGCTCAGATAAATGCAGCCTCACTAGAAAAAGTCAAGCAGTATAACCAGAAACTACGGTGGGTAATAAACCAACATTCTTGAGATTAGTTTACCAAGTTCTGCTTTTCAACTTAGTTTCTATGTTATGTGTTTAAACTGAAGTGCATTGTATCGTGGTTGTTTTTTGGTGCATGATTGGATAAGATCCAAGATTCATGGTACTGGCTTTTTTGATTTCTGCACTGTTGTTTGTTTTTTTTTTTAAATTGTTTTCCCATGAAGGCTATAGCTGTAATTCCTTCCAGGTTGTTTTACCAATGCATATGAAAAAGGAAATGTCTACTTGACTACAAATGGAGTATCAGAATTGCTAAACATTATGATACGATTTTACAGACCATATTTACCTAATTTCTACAGAACAGGACTTAAAAAATAGTGTTCTCCTCAAAGCTGAGCATCTTCCTCCCCACCCGCCACCATACTAATGGGAATATAAACATTTGGATACTTGCATCGGCTTTGGATATGGGTTACAGAGTGCATACTTGCCCATATGTGTAAGGCTTATACAGCTGTGTATTTCAGTAAACATTTCATTTAGAAGTTGCACACAAAAACACAATTTCTGGTATACAAAATAATCTCAAGCTCTGCCAGGGGAGGTTTAGGTTAGATGTTAGGAAGAAATTCTTTACAGAAAGGGTAATCAGGCACTGGAACGGCCTGCCCAGAGAGGTGGTGGATTCACCATCCCTGGAGGTTTTTAAAAAGAGATTGGACGTGGCCCTTAGTGCCATGATATAGTAATTAGAGTTGGATCAGGGGTTGGACTTGATGATCTTGGAGGTCTTTTCCAACCCAATCTATTCTATGATTCTATTGGTTATGAAGTAAAATAATTAAGCTGTGTACATTGACTACTCTTGTATCTCACTGTATCTGTGAAGAACACCTGTTTGAGTACACTTATTTGCACATGAGTTTAAGAAAAAGAGTGCAAAGGACTGCAGTAAAAACACATCTATTATTTTTTTAAATCCTGGAATCATGGAAACACTATCATTTCACTAGAACTGTTAGTTGGCTTTTAAAAGCAGCAGAGAACAGGAGTTTAAAAAGGGGTTAAGGAGTGGAGAAGGAGAAAGAGCATAAATGAGGGTGCCTTTTCCCAAATCCTTCACCTGCTGGCTCACTCCTGTCTTTGGAAGGTTTTCTTCATGGATCTTGCAGAAGTATTTATCCAACGTGATATCAAAGCACTGAACTTTCTAGATTCTGTTTTAATCTAAGCAGTAATATAGCAAAAGTGATTTTAAAGCCACTTGTATTCTGTGAGTACTGTATATTTCATTTTTTGTGACATCTGTGTCAGTGTACTTCTATGTTAATGACAAATGTCGTATTTATTTAGTCTGTTTTCAACCTTCTTCTATTCCTATTTTCCTATTTCAGGAAAAAAGTTCCTCCTGAGTATTTATTTGACAAGGCTTATGTTATAAATCAGTTTTACCAAAAGCTTTAGTCATGCCAGTATTTGGCCTAGATGTAGTCAGCTAGTGTTGGAAAGAGATTTCTATCAGTTGGACAAGGCAAGACTTTTTGTGCTGTTTTTTATATGAATAGGCCAAATTTAGCCCCCCCTGAAAATCCTTAAAATAAATTCTTCCTGACTTTATGCTCTGTTGTTCCCTGACCTTGCTTACCTCCTGTGTTAGACCTCCATTTATGCTGTGGCTCTAATGAGGTTCATTCCTCTTATGGTGTTGTGACTCACAGCTCTGATCAGTTGCTAACCTCCAAGGCCTAGTTTTGCATTAAGTTACTTTGAAAAGGTTAGCATTCACCAAAAATTACCACAGGCAGCTCTGTCCAGTCACAACAATAGGAAAATTTTGTATTTTTTTCCAGCCATCTAATGTCTGATGAGAACATTCAGTAATTGATTTTTTTGTTTGCTTTCTGGTGAACTCTACCCATTACTTTAATGAGGCATAAACAGCTTCAGGAATTCACTAACATAATGTGAAGAAGAAAAACAGAAAAGCAGATGCTTTGTTCTTGTTCTTGCCATTTGCTAGCCTGTGTAAGTGCTTGGCCAGGAGACTCTAATAAAGTAACTACAGCAGCAAAAGATATCAACATTTGAATAATTGCTCTAAAGAGGAACAAAAAAGTGAAATTGAATATTCCCTGGAAACATACTCAAGTGCAATAATACTGTCTTAAACTCTTCATGTGGAAGAAATCCTCTGTGCAGAACCACCTACCTAATCAGTAATAAAATAAGTAATTCAAGACACAATCCATAAACCATTCTTTCTCCATAGGTTGCCCAAGGAAGTTGTGGATGCCCCCTCCCTGAAAGTTTTCAAAGCCAGGCTGGATGAGGCTTTGAGCAGCCTGGTCTAGTGGAAGGTGTCCCTGCTCATGGCAGGGGGGTTGGAACTAGATGATCTTTAAGGTCCCTTCCAACCCAAACCATTCTATGATTCTATGAAAAGGAATGCATTACTTGCTTGTGAAATGACCATCTGATGACCGTCTTATAATCTCTCCATCGCTACAGCAGTGGAAAGCAAATGGGAGCAACAGTAAAAGAAAAAGTAGTGGGAGAAGAGGGTGGAGACTAGTGGGAATGAAACCAGTGGTTGGCAGTGACAGTGCAGCTGAGCCATCTGTTGATGAGAACTCTTGATAGAAATTCAGCTTCTCTTATTCCTGATGCATTTAGATAATAATGCTCTAATAATGTGAGACAAATGAGACCACTTTGTTGTGTGTGGTCCCACTTACAGAGATGTTGGCCTACCTTGGGACGTGCCCAAGCAGGACAGTAAAATTTAAAATGAGTATTACCTTTGCTCAGCTACCTCTCCATTTCTTGTGATAAAGTATTGTTTAAGTTTGAGTACATAGAGCATTTTTGAGGAATGTGGTGGTTTTTGTGTGGCAAATCTGATACTGATGTGTACCTTAAAAAGTTGATGTATAAATTATTTATTTGAATTAATCAAAAGATATATTAGTAAATTTTTAGTGGATTTCAGGAATGCTAATCTTTATCCATCATATAAAGTCAAGAAGCTGAGTCCTTTCTTTTATTGAAATATTCATTCTTAACTATGGAACTGTGACCAGCTTTTCCATGGTATCAGAAGTGATACAATAAATCCAGGTGTAAAATTGTCTTCCTTGACACTGATTTGAGCATCATAAGAGCTTCTGTCTTTCATGGTTCTTACTTTGTAGCTTTTGCAAATACTACCTCAACTATGAAATAGTAATGATAAGATTATCATTTTTATGAGAATGCCTGAAAGACAGTTGAAAAATGGTTATAGAATTTCATGCTTATGTGGAATGGAAAGAATGTTCTCTGTCCCCTGTAATAGACTGAACCCTAGCTATTTGAATCTAATTAATAATAAAAGGAAACTTTTATTCTAAGGCCAGCTAAAGTTGAGTTTTTGTACAATTCCTGAGGAGACTTCCTCTACCCCAGCTATACGTAGGAAGTCCTTTATCAGAATAAAGATGTTATTTTTTAAAAAAGCAACCAATGCCTATTTTATGAAATTTCTGAAACTGCTGGGAAGTCTTTAGCATCTGACCCACAATTCCTCTTAATTGTGCTGCATTTCTTTTTCACAGTCAGCCAGATTGCACTTATTTTATAGTTCACCAATTCTGTTTCTCTGACACTAATAACGAAAAGAAAGTTATGCTGTTTGCAAGTTGAAATGGTGCTAGTAGTTGCCAGCAATGTAAATTTAACCTCATCAAATTGTTTGCTAATGAGAAGCATGCAGTACAACCAAGTGAAAGTAATTAGGTCAGCAGAGATTTTAAAGATCTTTATTGCTCTGTGTTTGATAGCTCTGTAGTTGTCTTCTAATTTAGAAGTGCACCAGAGAGAACCTATGTATCTGACCTGTACAGAGGCTGATGTTAAGTGAATCCATTCTGTATTCTCCTGCCTCCTCCCACTTTTCCCCATCTTTCTCCTTTGGTACTCCTTGCCATTCCAATTGGCTTTTTCCATCCTGAATCAGTACTTTTGCTTTTGCAGATACCAGAGACTGTTTTGCTTCAACACGACAGAGCACGATGATGTTTGAATCCATAACTACTACAAATGCTGATAGGAATAAGGAAAACTTTCAAACGCATTATATTTCCTTGAACTGCTTGGTTGGTTTAAGTATTCTCTTGCAAATCCTGAGTCATGTAATTATAAAAGCATGAGGGTCCACTTTAATTGTAATTTTTGAAGCATTGCTGCTTTAAGTATTAACTAGTTAAAATACATTCTGTCATTTGAATATGATTTTTATATTTGGTAAAGGTCTCTTTCCTACAGAGTGGGATTCAGTGTGGTAGTTATTATTTTGCATAGAAATGAATCTTATGGTCATTACTACAACCAAAAGATTTTTTTCAGTGCAGGCCTCTTTGGAAGCTGGGACAGATCCTGATAGGTTTTCTGAATGGCCATAACTCAGCCAATCCTTGGACTGATTAGTGACCTTAAGATAAACTTTTAGCTGAATATGAGAACGGTTTTTATCCTCAGAGAAATCAGGTTTTGGATTAGTGTCCTGCAAAAAAGTAAGCCATTTTAAAAAATAGACCTTGATGAGTGTAGGAATTACAACTTCTATAAAGTTTGTCCAAGTTATCAGAAGTTTGGACTTGATGGCCCAGAATGGGACTTTCAGTCTACAGTCATAAGGAAGCTTGCTTTTCTAGTCTTCCTTCTACTCACCTCTGTGAGTATTTGAGGTTTTATCAAATTAGTCTTTTTAAAGAGAAAAAAATGGGTCCCTCCTATGACATTCTATTAAAATGCAATTTTCTACAGGTGTTCCTGGTTAGCTTCTTAGTCAGAAAAAGTCCAGGCACATCTGCTCTTTAGGAGTTTTTTCCTGGATGTATCTCAGAGGCAGAGAGGATGTTCAGGGCAGAGATCATTCAGTAGATTGCAGGGCTGTGGCTGTACCAAGCATGTTTCCAGCTTCTGGGTCTCTGCAATGTGCTTCACTGCATGTTGTTGACTGCAAGAGCAAACTATGGTGGAATATAGGTGCTTAAAACTGCACATCAGTATGCCTGTTTGGATTCCAAAACTGTCTATGCAGATAATTTTTAGCTGTTGAGAAATCAGTGAAGTCACTGGCTTTTAGATTCATAAGCATTTTAAATGCTTCTTCAGCACCTATGCTTGCATTTAAACATCTAAGCACCTTTAAAATTTTGTTCCTGGTGTTATGGTAGCTTGGATTTGGAATATTCAGAGGAAAATAAGCAAAATAATAGATGAAGGTGAGGTTATGAGAGCTCTACTTTCCCATAACTTTTATTTTATCCCCAGCATAGCACTTTCTTGTGACACCCCTGACTGTATGGTGACCCAGTTCTTCAGTCCAAAGACAGGATCACGCTGTGGGAAAGACAGCTGAGGATTGCTATCCATCCCCACCACTGATGTGGGTTCTAATTACCACTGTGTAGTAATTAACTTGCCTGTGCATCAGTAGACAATGAAGGTCTGGAAAAAATGTTCTTTCCTTCCTGCCTACCATTCTGTGTGATTTGGAACTATTCTTTGAAGTCAGCTGTGTCTGGGGTTATTGGCAGCTACTTTTGTACAGCCGTAATAGAAGAAAAATTAAAGCATGCAGTAAAGGGAAAGGGCCATTTTTTGTGGGGTTTTTTTCCCTATACTGCTGCTTTCTGGGATATTGTTTTAGGACGTAAATGCAAGTCTGTTATGCTAAGGAAGCAATTATAATCAGTGAATCTAATGACAAATGATTTAGCTAACTACCCTCATTACATTGAACATCTGATTACGCTGAGTATAATATTTGTCATTTTAAAGTGTTTCATTTACAATGTAACTTCAAACAGTTACTCTGTCTGAAGCGTCCTGTATTTATTTTATGGCATAAGTAGCCCTCCACAGAATGATGACAAATTTGATTTAATTCTTTATTCAGGGGTGTTACAATTCATGAGGTTTTCATGTTGTTAGGTTTTCTTGTTTCCATTAATTTTTAAAAAGACCTGAAAAGGAAACTATTTCTACCCCTGGAATTTATGCAAACATGAAACAAAATCTGTCTGAGGAATATAACATCTTTTTTTTATATACATGCATGTATACACGCACAGCAGCCCCTCAAGCTGCAGGCTTCTTGGCAGACTGATGGTTTCCATATCCTGTATAATTTAGTCAAGGCAGAAAATAGATGTGATGGCGCTCATGGCTTCAGGCTGAACTAAAATTCTCTAATAGTTGCTTTGGTATAAATGAGATACAATGACATAAAGGACGTATCCACTTAGAGATAGTTAATTACTATGAGAGAAAGAGCTTGTCTGTCTCTCTGGAACCAGCTGATGAGTCCTCAAGATAATACCTGCATTATCACAAAGACTAGATCATATAATGATTCCTGTAATAAACGCATTGAAATCCACCTTAAAACTGGCAGATTCTTGCCCCCACTGTTTCCGGTGCAAACCTTTTCCAAACCAAATTGCTCATGTGGTTAAGAAGCTTATGCTGTTTGTCCTTGTGCCACTGTTGTCCTGTGATTTTAGTTTTACTCTTCTCCCTCATGTCTGTTCACTTCACTGAGCGACATGTTAATGAGCAACATTGCCATCAAATTCAGAAAAGAGTAATGTGACAAGAGTTACGGGTTTCAGAGAGTGATTCTGTGAAAATATTTTCTTTTTAGTGCAGTGAGATATTTCCAAAGCAGGTGAAAAACTGTTTTCCTATTTTCAATACTAGCTATTTGATACATTGTTTAAAAAAGCAACAGTAAAACTGGACTGCAATGCAACAAATGCAAATTTATCATGTATTTTATATGATTATAAAAATTGGAATTCTAATGCCTTTTAGATTTTTTAGACGTGGTTCCAAATGAACTAGCTACTTGCGGCTGAACTCTATGAAGTTTTTATGAAGGAGAGATTGAAAATTAAGCATTCACTCTGAAGGATGTAACAAGGAAATAATAGCTAAATTTGTCTCCTGATGAACTTAATGAGAAGCATTTTAGGTAGAACAGAAATTAAGATTCATTGCATCTAAGTGAAGCAAGACCAGAGAGAGAATAGAGAGATCCTGGACAAAGCAAATTAAATTTGTCTAGCTGTTCTAAAAGATATTGCCAGCTGGCTGGTATTTAGCTTTGGATTTTTATTTTTTTTCCTCTTCTAGTGCTGTACTCTTTCTATCAGTACAAATCCATTGTTTCTTTAGACTTTTGACAAAGTATGATCAGTATTTATTATAGATAGTGTTCTGAAAATTATGTGTCTTGATAGATTATATATACTGAGTCTTTCCTCACTGAGGTGGACATCTGGTTCATTCTGCTTTCTTTATCCTCTGCAAATGCAGAGAATATGTGTCTGCAGTGATCAGAGGTGGAGCCTTTTCTTTCACTCCTGGTCAGTGATAGGAATCCAGCCCAAGTCTGCAGCTTGTACAGCTCATAGCTGGAGTAGAAACCCTGACCACCCAATGACTATTTGGCATGTTGTCTTTTTAACAGTGTATTCCATGTCTTGACTATCAGGAGCCAAAAAGGAGACATCTACTGTCTGAAAGGCAAATGTGAAAGCAATTAGTACTAATGGGTTCAGTGTGGATTTGGCTGTTTGGGTAATGATGGGAGAAGCAGGAAGGCAGATATAACTGGTCTGTGGCCCAAGAACTTTCCTTTTGTGTCATATCCCTTTCAAATAGAATCATAGAATGGTTTGGGTTGGATCATATCCCTTTCAAATAGAATCATAGAATCATAGAATGGTCTGGGTTGGAAGGGACCTTAAAGATCATCTAGTTCCAACCCCCCTGCCATGAGCAGGGACACCTTCCACTAGACCAGGTTGCTCAAGGCCTCATCCAGCCTGGCCTAGAACACTTCCAGGGAGGAGGCAGATAGAGATGCTGGAAACTAGATTACTGGAAATATAGAGGTTAAATTGTAGCATGTGAAAAGTGGGTAGTCTTACATAAACCAGATGGTATTTTTTTTCCACTTTTTGTCATTCATGACTTTGTCTTCACACTTCTACGCTCACATTTCTGTGTTCCCCTGCTTGTGCGTTTATAAAGGTTTGAGAGTAGGGCTGTAATGTGCCTACTGGAATAATAGGGCTGTTCCTTTGCAAGCATCCTCCTCAGTTTGCACCTCAGATACTTGTACTCATCCTAACACTAATTTCTCAACGTGCCCTCTTCAGACCGTTGAGAGTTTAAATTGGTGGGAGACCAGTAGTTTAGCCAGGTGCTGCAGGCTTGCAAGAAAATGAGGAGCACTATGAAGAATCATGCCCTCTGCTTAAGAGTCCAGTTTCTTAGCAATTCATTTTTCCAGGGTTGAAAGTCTTGTGTCCCAGCAATGCTCCCAGTCTACTCCACTAAAGTAGATACTTGCCAAGAAAGCTCTTCTGTTTCATTTCTCGAAATTTTCTTAACACCCCTCCCTACTTGTAGGTATTTCAATGCATAACTAAATCTAAATATTCTCCTCTTTTCTCTATGTATTTTGCTTGTCTCGCCTTTCAGTCATGTCCTCCTCTCTGTAGACTACACTGTCTCCTACAGTTCTGTTTGCTTACACTTACAGTAGAGACTGTCAAAAGCTGGTTTGTCACTTTGTGCCCAGAGCAAGCCAGGAATCATAGAATTGTTTTGGTTGGAAAAGACCCTTAAATTCATTGTGTCCAACCATTAACCCAACACTGCCAAGTCCACCACTAAACCATGTTCCTAAGCGCCACATCTACACATCTTTTAAATACCTCCAGGGGTGGTGACTCCACCATTTCCCTGGGCAGCCTGTTCCAGTGCTTGACAACCGTTTCGGTGAAGAAACTTTTCCCAGTATCCAATCTAAACCTCTCCTAGTGCAACCTGAGGCTGTTTCCTCTTGTCCTATCACTTGTTACTTGGGAGAAGAGACCAACACCCACCTTGCTACAACCTCCTTTCAGGTAGAGAGCAATAAGGTCTCCCCTCAGACTCCTTTTCTCCAGGGTAAACAACCCCAGTTGCCTCAACCTCTCCTCACAGGACTTGTTCTCTAGACCCTTCACCAGCTTCATTGCTCTTCTTTGGACACGATCCAGCATGTCAGTGTCTTTCCTGTACTGAGGGGCCCAAAACTGAACACAGCACTTGAGGTGCGGCCTCACCAGTGCTGAGCATAAAGGAAGGGCTTGCTGAGTTGCTTACACATGAAATATGAATTACCCATGGAAAGTCCAGAGCCACATGGTGTTAAAATTTTCTGTTCTGCACTTCAGTTTTGCACAGTAGTTATAAAGTTCAGAATATTACTATGTATGCTCTTTGAGAATTTAAAATTGTGATACTGTCATAAAGGTTTTCTCTTGTTATAATTAAACCTTTCTCTAACTACTAAAGACACTGTACATAGGATTGTATCACTGACAGATGTTAGGAATGTAATTTAAAATCACTAGGTCTTAGTATGGGCTGAGGGGGTAATTATACTTGGTAATTATACTTGGTAATTTTATCATTTATTGAGACTTACTATTTAGTAGAAAGAACATTTAAAACACCTTTATATTTGTTTGCTGGGACCGCAAAGAGTTTTCTGCAGTGGATACTTAGTACTAAAGAAACAATTGAATGCGTGTGTGTGTGTGTGTGTGTGTGTGTATATATATATATATATAATGTATTTCCAGAAAGTCCTGTATACATAAATATATAATATGCATACTATACACATGCTCGGTTATATAGTTAACAACCAGATGGCCGAACACAGAATTGTTGTTAGAGAAATACAAAAGTATGTGTGCATATATATGCAAATAGACAGAGATATTGTATTGTCTATGCTTTATAATTTGACCTGGAGAAGAGAATTAGGGACACTAATTCACTATCTCTTCCTGACTCTGCACTTCTCTACTGATGTATCCTTTGTCATGTTGTTGACCATGCTTATCTACATGATCTTGAATATCTTGTGACCAAGGGACTGAAAATCAAGTAGAATTAAAATGTTTCCATCCTTCTGTTGAAGAGAGTATAAATTTAATTTGTATGCCACCTTGATGAAGAAAATATAGAAGCCTAAATTCTCCTTTGCTATAACATCAAAGCAGAACCTTTCTAGAGCAGAACCCCAGACTTGGCTTTATTTATTGCCATAGTGCAATGGCATTATGCCCCCCGCCTCTCACACTCTAATCACTTCTTTACTATCCTTGTATTTTGAAGAAAAGATGATCAACATCTAGGAGATAACCCCATCGGCTTCCTGAAACAAGAGAGTCAGACTAGAAATGTGGCTTTGCTTGAATATTTAAAATTTTCAGGATTTTATATGTCCAGATCAGTTTTGAAGGGTACCCTGTAAAATACTTCACTAAGAAAACATCAGCACTTCTGCATCTCCTTTGAACTCAAGTTCTGGGAAAACATCTTGGGAAAGCATTCATCTTGTGATAGATTTTTCTTTTTGAACCCTAAGACGTTTGTTACCTCATTCCAATGTAAGTTTTCCCTGAGATATTTGTCCCATTATTTCACATTGTTGCATAGGTGATATCTTAGAAAAGTGGAACACAGCATAATAATCTCCTATAGTTTTAATGCCTATTGGATTTTCTTTTTTAAAATAAAGGCTTTTGTGCCACAGTGTATAGAAATTGTAAGGCTTTTAGAAGCCAAACCAACATCACATTTGCAGACAAAAACCTATGATTTCATTCTTGTTCATTCAAATGGATTAGAAAATATTGTCCAAATTGGGCACCATGCCAAGATTTCCATTAACTTTTCCCATAAAATATGATTAAGGACCTTAACAAGCATTTAGTAATTAAGTGAAGTGCTTTGGAAATTTATATGCTGTCCACAGTTTGTCATATTCTGTAAAATACTGAAGACAGTTTTTATGAAAAGCAATAAAAGTAAAGCACTTGAGAAACATCTGGGAGTGTTATCTGATTGGGGGGGATAGTTTCATTTGTAACAGGATATTTTTATATTTTAAATTAATGTTGTGTATAGTTGATTTTTGTTTGTTCTTTAGGTTAATGAATAATTGACTGAATTAATGGAGTAATTCCTATAATTGTATATCCTATTCTAGTGTCCATGTTGCTTCATTTTCTACCCTGAGTTGATTATTTTCCATGTACTCCATTAATGTGTGTACTGTTCTATATTTGGTTTCTGGTTTCATTTAATGCAGCTGAATTTGCTGAAATAACAGTCAAAAGAGAATGGGAGTGCTGAACAGACCCTGAATGAAGTAGATTTTCCTGTGGTATGGCAGGAAAAAACAGTATAGGCTTTCAGTCTAATAATGTTCAGTGGATGGCAGAGTGATGCTTTGTTCTTTAGCTTTGCTAACAAAGAAAAAGGTTGGTCTGTTGCTGTTGAGCTTTTATGTGCTGTAGCCATGCAAAGTGATTTATGAGTAATTTTCTCTGCAAACCTCTTTTCCTTCCAATAGTCTCCAGCTTCTTTTGACACAGAGCACATTCAGGATCATGCAACAGGCTTAATGGAATAACAGAACTAGATTAGCTTTGCTGTGCTTTCTGAGGGGGTTAATTCAAACCTTAAATTTGAGAGATGCTTTTCAAACCTATGTGGCTGTGGGAAGCAAAATCTACTAGAATTAAAGATTGTTGGATTTTTTTATCAGCTCAGTTATTACAGATTATTGAAGAATAAAAGGCTATTCAAATCTGCACCCCTGCCTTGCGATTCTGTAACAATGTGAATAACTTCTCTCACTGATAAAACCATAAAAAAGGCAGGAGAGCAATTTTTATCCATGTATGTTACATGAATCAATGTTTTAATGACTGGAGGATCCAGGTGATCCTGTCATTTGAGCATTAGGATGCAAGGATGCGTTCTTTTCAGTTTATTTTCATATGTTATTGCAACTGAAATTTGCTTACCACACTCCATAGTTCCAGCCTGGGTCGTGGCTCAGTTGTGACCCTTAGTCAGGTCTGCTCCTGTGCACAGGGAGTGAATCTGGAGCATAGTGATACCTCGAGATTTCCACTGGAGAATCTATTTTTTTTTATATATACAAATTCCATAGTTCAGGGGTTTTTTTCTTGTTTTGTTTTATTTTAACCTTGGCCAGAATTGCTGCAGTGGTAACTGTTGCCTGGTTCTCACTAGATGCCTCATCCAGGCAGGGAAGTAGCCTACCAGATGTTTCTATTTTCAGCTGCCCCGGCAGGATTTAGGAGCTTTTCAACCAGCAGAATGAGTTTTGTGATGAGAGAACTACAGAATGGCTTGGGTTAGAAGGGTCCTTTAAAGATCATCTGGCCCAACTCCCCTGCCATAGGCGGGAACAGTTCTTTTTATCTGAAGCGATGCTGCAGAGGCAGAGAAACTGTGATCTTATCATCGAGATATGGAAGATATTTCCTCTGTCTGTGAGATATTTAATGATAGCTCATTTGTGATGAGCAATTAATTTGCTTGTAAGGTAGAAAGAAAGCAAAAAAAAAAAAGAAAGTCCTTCTTGGGTTCCTGAGTTGAAGGAGACAGAAGAGCTCCGGCTTCCTGTGTACTCTTTGGTAAAGCTTTTTCTTTCTGGTATTGAAGAAGAAATGTTTTTCTGTTTTAGGAGAGGAGGGATAGCATGGAAGCCTGCTGTACAAAATGTTAGCCTCCTTTGTCTTTTAAAACAATTTATGTTGCATTTGTCTGTTTTATAGAAACTTTTTCTGATACTTTTAATTGTTAAGTGAAAGGTTATATAAGGAATTGGGACAATGTGTGTTGATGAAGTTTAGTACACAATAGATAAACCTGATAGAGTAAGTATGCTTTCTGTGACATATTTGTGTTCTGCAGGTAAATGACAGTTTTCTTTGGCATTTCATGCACTAATTCATTTTCAAAGAAGTGTGCAGAAATTGTAAAGAAAGGCAGTTTGTTTTTACTTGCACGTGCACGCGTGAGTGCACACATTGCAAATGCCACTTTGCTTCTATGATGCATATTTGCCCCTTGTAGGGTTTTTGCTTTTTTTTTTTTTTCTTTTTGTATTGTGAGCTGGTGTATGTTTCCTCTGTCAATACTGTGTTTCCTGTTTGGGATTCTGGTTTTGTATTATTGCAATTGTATATAAAAAAGCTTGTAGTGTATGATTCTCAGTCACTGTTTATATGCCAAGTTTCCCAAATTCACTATTAAAATCTAGACAGTTGGCACAAACCTTTTCATGGATAGCTTTGGTGAAAACCACTTTCAGATCCAGTTTCTCCACTAACTAGACATTAAAATTTTACACTCTACTGTCAAAGGGCAGAGGCATAGTTATTGTCTCCAGAACAAAAAACGTTTATTATTACTTAAAAAGAGTGATAACACCTGTTTACCCAGGTATTATTCCTTGATCCTCTCTTAGCATGAAATTAAAAAAAAAAACCCCAAACAACATAAAATCCAAACTTAGGATGGTGTCTTGCATATATATTGTTCAGGTGTTTAAATAATTAACAGGTTTTTGCCTTATTCTGTTTGTTCTTTCAGGGCATTCTACCTGGACAAGTCAAACTTGCCTCCAAATTCAACATCTAAAGCAGCTTATATAGATAAGGTAAATAAAAATGTTAAGTGCCTAATTAAATTTTGCATGTTACACACTGTTACTGTAATCCTTTCCTGAGGATTAATTTAATTTCATTGAAAAAATTAATTATTTAAAGCTAGGATGGGGGGAGCAGTGAAAGGAGGAGCTTTCTTGCAACATTTTGTCCCACCTGTGTTTTAGGGGCAGGTGATGCCATGTGGTTTTGTATCAAAAGGTGTGGCTGGGCATCAGTGTATTTGAGAAGGGGGACCATAGTTTTCCGTTTTCAGTGTGCTTTCAGAGCAATGAAATTGCTCCAGGAGCATGTAGAGGAGGAAGGGTAGGGTGTGGGGAGAGCAGGCACAGTCAGAAATTGCTCTGAAAACTGGAAGCACTGTTCCAAATTAAATACTCCTTCAGCATCCTGCTCCAGAAGGCTTTCCTCTGAACCTCCTCATTTAGGCTTCCTTCAAATGCTTTCATCTGTCTTTAAACCTCTGTGACTGAGAGATCCCAGCGGCTATGAAATTTCATCTAATGCTCTCTCCTATTGTTGGAGAGTTAATGCCCGTACTGCAGCCCAATAGAGGGGGGGAAAGACGTTCCGAGGGCCTTGCCTATGCTGACTTCAAAAGTGATTGAGCTACTGTGGCTTAGAGAAGTACAGGGATCATCAGCACAGCCATATGACAGACTGAAATTTTATGTTGGTATCATCCAGCATGGGTGAGAGCAGACAGTTCCTGTTTCTTGGATCCGTGCTGAACTGCATGGGAGGGGAGGAGGACATGTGCCTGTGCCTCTCCTTCCCTGGTGAGTCAGCAACTTAACTTCCTAAGCAGCCACAGGTGCAGCAGGAGATACTTAGCTATATGTGGAGTGCTTGTTACCCCTAAACCCGTTCCCTGTCTAATTCAGTGAAAAGTTCAAAGGCAAGATAAAAGCATCTCATAATCCAGATCTGACCAAAGGATGCTAGGTTAAGCTAAAGCATTTATTTTGCAATTGGAGCAAGCTAAGAGTGAGTGCATGATCTATTTGCAGCTGTGCCTTTTGCTCTGTTCACCATAGCTCTGCATTACTAAATGGCACCAGCTAAAATCAATTTAAATTGATGCAAGTTAAACCAATAAGACCTAAACTAAGTTAAATCTGTTTATGCCCAGCTTTAAATATGCTGGTTGTTATAGTTGATTTACTTGGCCTCGATGCTTTCCAATGAAGTAACCTTCAAATAGGAGCAAGTGAAGCTGCCATTTCCCTAATTAGTTAGAACTGTCTTTAGAGAATGAATCTATCTTTCAAAAAGTCATTCTTTGAGTAGCAAAGGGGGTTCATTGGAATCTTTAAGTGTTTCTGGAATAAAGAGAATAGAGAATTTGGAATTATGAGGTCTGCAAAACTGTCTTTGGAACATCTCCTTTACACAAAGCACCATGAGATGATGTTTTTCATTGCTAGACCACTCTTAAAGATTCCTCTTCTGAGAGCAGGCTTCCAGTTGAAGCTGCCTTCTTTACTAGGTGGATCATTTATTTCCCATACAATAGTGCTGAAATTATTTTAAGTCCTGATACAAAGTTAACTGTTCTTTTGTAGTATATCTTTTAAACTTCTGTTCATTTTTATTTTTCCATGTTGTTAGTTAGGATTAGGATCTATACATTTGCATAAATAAAGGACAGTGTTTTCTTAATTACAAGCTGATTTTCTCAGCACGTCAATTAGCTAGTCTCGGCATCCCTCCTGTATATATGCATGGTTGTACATTGCCTCTTCCTGGCTTCCCTTCTCCGCTAGTACCTTTAATGGAAATGGCACTGATGGGTCTGTTCAGTCTATTGAAGCGAAAAACACTTCTGTGGGCAAGACTGGGAATGAAACAGTCAGTGACGATAAGAATTTAAAAGTTTGAAAAAGTTGTCAGAGGTCATGTAACAGAAGGCTGTACACTCTGTGTTTATGTTATGGAATTTGGCTTTGGCTTTCTCAGCCAACCCTGCCGTTCCATCTGATCTGTGGTGACCTGCTCTCAAAGAGCATTGCATGTGCTCTCAGTAGCAAGTATTTGAATCTCTCTCTCTTTTTTTCTTGCAGCTGATGAGGCCTCTCAATTGCTTGGATGAACTTTACCGACTGATAGGGTCCTTTATCCGATCCAAGCGCACTGCTGCCTGTGCCTACACTGCCTGCAGCGCTTCCGGAGTGGGATTGCTTTCAGTGTCTTCTGAACTCTGTAGCAGGCTTGGAGCTTGTCACATCATTATGTGCAACAGTGGAGTTCACCGGTATGATAATTTCTTTTCCTCCCTTTGTTTCAGTCAGCCATTCAGTTGTTGCAGGTTGGAGACTGCTGCTTTTTATTTATAAAGAGGTCTTACACTGAATATATAACATCTTAGACTAAATATCTAACACACTTGAAAGATTTGTGGTGAAATTCTAGAGTGGTATTTGCAGTGATTGACGGAAAAGAGCAGCACAGTTTTGTTTTGTGCAGTTGTAATGGATTGTTCCTCATTCAGGTCAGGAAAAGGCAGAAATCTTAATTGCTAAAGCAGAAAAAGGAAGATTTCCTAGGTGAATAACACATACCATATTAAACTCTTAATACAGGCAAGAAATGCTGAAATTTGTATTTGCTTTGTAAGTTAGGGGGAATTGCAGTAGAGCGTGTTTCAAGGAAAAAAGTTAAACAGAAGAGATATGCATTTTTGCAGGTATGCCTTATGATAACTAGAAGTTCAGCCTGTAGAACAGTTGGTGTGATTAATACAATATCAGAAAATGAACTGAGCTATAATCAGGTGATCTCTGTCGTCAGCGCTAAGAGATTTTAATAGACGTGTATATATGACAACAGCGTCATTATAGAGCTCTCTAGTACTTAATGATATTCACCAAAGGCAGCAACATGTTTATGTTCCAGCTGGGCAGATTACAATTTTTTTGTATATTATACCAAAAAAGCAAAGACTGCAATTGGAGAGGGGGAAAAACCACAACAAACAAAAAACCAAACATAACCAGTAATCTGATGCTCAATACCTGCTCTTTGCATAAGAATTCCAAACTGTAGATTTTAGGTAGCAATATGTTAAAAACATGCTCCTTTGTTTCTGATCTGTGAAAATCCTTATTTTAACAAACTTGGTTACTGGTACATTATGTTAGAATGAGCATTACTTTGTCTTCATTTTTAAGTAATGTCCTTTCTTTAAAAGAAAGGCTTTGAGGAGGGGGATAAAAAAGCAACATAACTGCAATGCAGATTATCAGGCATGCAAAACAGGAAAAGCTCCATATAGAGCTAACACAATTAAGCTGTATAAAAACAGTGCTTACCATTTCTTTTAACAGAGTTTGCAACAGACTATTGTTATTATATCTCTGTCACTGATACAAGTGTATATAGGATGCTGTATGCTGTGCTTGATTTTGGGCAATAACAGGAAAAGGCTGTATTATTTCACACTAGCCAGTGTATCAGATGAAGATGGAAATACACAGACTGACATGAAGTTGTCATTTCAGAAGACCATGAAGCTATACAGCCTTTCTCTGGCTCTTTATCTTGGTTTCAGTTTCATGTCTTACGTGATCAGAAAAGACTTAATTCTGACATTGTTTTATAAAGCTGAAAAAGACTACCTCCGGGTTTCATTATGATTTCATGGGTTAAGTTCTGAATTTGCCAGTATATTTGTGACAAAAATTCTCATAGTTTAAGAATAAAGTGAGAGGAACCTTAATAACCCACATAAACTTTTACCCCATAGTGTGTGGGTCACAAATTATTCAGAATAATTTGGTGACTGAATAAGAAGTAGTATCCTTGATTCCAAACATGAGCTGTTCTTAGATTAAAATAAATTATTAATCAAATTTCTGCTCAAAACTAGAGCTAATTCAAAGGTAAAAACTATTATATGTCTATGTGAGTATTTCTAAAACCCACAAAATATTAGAAAACCAACATATTAGATTTCAAGACTATATTATGGGAATGGGCTTTAATGTGTTATGTTTGGGTTTCCATCTAGATGTTAAAGGATTCAAGATCACCTATTTACATAAAGTGAAGGTGCAAAACACTTTTCTCTAAAGCATGGCTAGTTTTGCTTTGCAGCGAGTCTGTTTGAGCTTTTGTACAAGATACTGTTAATTCACTTGTGCATTAATGCTGCCTTTGTGGCTACCATCTGTTCAGACAAAGAAACATCAACTCTTGGCATTATCAGAGACATTTTAAGATAGGCCCTGAAGGAAAATAAATGCCTTACTTGAGGTTTTATGGGTACTTGAAGAGTTTTTGCCCTGAATTTCCAAAAGTTCAGAAGAAAATTAATGTATTTAGAGACTAGAAGAAATTCTTGTGCTATTATTTTTTGAAGTGGTAAAAGTGAGGAAGTTCTTTTAACAACAGTTTCCTGGAGTTACTGATGTGCATACAAACTGGATGATTGAAGAAGTTTTTCCTTAGAATTTGAAGTCATATAAAGTCACTTTATGTCCTGTTTTCTCTTTCTGGCCTCCCTAGGCCACATCTCTACAGTCCAGCACTAAGTAGGCTCTGGGTTTTGGCATTCTGAAGTTGCCTTTGCCCAGATAGAAAGCTTTTTTTGTCTCCAGCTAGTAGGCTTGCAGGGTGAATTTGATCCCAACATTCCTAGTGCTAAATTCTGTTGTGGTTTTGTGAACCTACTCCCCTTGCTGCTCTGCAGAATGAAACTGGCTTGCAGCACCATGAAATCCTGTGAGGAGTACAGCAGAGGGAAGAGTAAGATGCTAGATGTGATCGAGTCCTGTAGACATAGATGATTCTGCTTGTTACCTGCAATCCTGAAGTCTTAATTCTTCTGTTTGTTGGAATATTATTTAATCAGGGCATATAATATTGCAAAATAATGGTCTTTATGTTGTAAGTTAATTTTTTAGAATTCAGGCTACTTATTTTCAGTAAGAGAAGATATTAATCTCTCGTTGTATTCAGCAGTGTTTCTGGCCTTCTGTGTTCTTAGAAAGCAAATGCTGTGAAGTGCTTGATTGCAATCAGTTGCAGAAATCCACATTTTGTAGGGCCAGACCAAGGACTGTCAAGTGCTTTTTAACACTATGCTATGGATATTAAATGAGTTGAAAACTGGTATTGTCTACAGATGCTACTAGGCAAGCAGATGGGGGAAAGATGTGAATTGTCCTTAAAGGTTAAACTTTGAAAGTATATCCTTCACTTACCAGTCTTGCCAGATTAAAAATGAAGACTAATCATAGAATTGTTTTGGTTGGAAAAGACCTTTAAGATCATCAAGTCCAACTGTAAACCTAACACTGCCAAGTTCACCTCTAAACTATGTCCCTAAGTGCCACATCCACACATCTTTTAAATATCTCCAGGGATGCTGACTCCACCACTTCCCTGGGCAGCCTGTTCCAATGCTTGGACATATTCCAGCACCTCTGTGTCTTTCCTGTAGTGAGGGGCCCAAAACTGAACACAGTACTCTTGGTGCAGCCTCACCAGTGACGACTACAGGGGGAGAATCACTTAGTCCTGCTGGCCACACTATTTTTGATATAACTCAATCAACTAAAAGAAAGGTCCCTGTATGATTTCCTTTAAAACTTCCTCATTTTAGCCTAGTTTCTATGTTTGGTCTCTAATGGGAGAGAATGTCTGAGAGTCTGTGGAAGAGTACAGGATGCTCTGCTGGTCAGCATCTTTCACATGGAGTGGGAACTGAGCAAACCATTAATCTGTCAGAATTTAGATGTATTTAATAGACTTTAAACAAAATATATATGAACCTTCCCTCACTCAATTTATCCATCTCTTACTGAGCAGACTGGAGGGCCCTTTCTGTGTTTTTCTCAACTTAGGTGTCACAAATTGACAGAGGGTGAGGGGGTGTGCTGCCACCCCTCCTTCTAACCAGAAACAAATCCCAGATAGCTTGGGAGGGAGGTGCTGGGTAGCAGTCCAATGGAGAAGAGGCCAAGAACTATGAAACAGCAGCTTTGTCTACTTTGACAGTGATTGCTGATCTCCGGATCAGCAGTGTCTTGGTTTCTGACTTCTCTGTGATCCATATTAAATTGCTTTTTACACTACACTAGGCTAAAACAGCTTGACAGAGTTCATATTTTCATCTCTATATCCAAGATAATACTGAGGATTTTGAATTGCTGGTGATTGCTTTGGTTTGATTTTTATTATGACAATATGTTTACCAATTTACATTAGAGCCTGAAATCCTTTATCTATTTCAGACAGCAGTTCTTTTAAAATATATTTTGATCACCAGAAAAACAAGGATGGGGAAAAATAAGTCCCTTTAACCTTCACGTCCTAAAGGACAGACTTCCTTTGGTTTATCAAAAGCGAACAAGGCTTGTTGATCAACCTCAGGACCAGAGTTCTAAATGACTCCAAGAAATCAATAGCTTGCATTTCTATTTTCCCTTTTTTTATCATCCATAATTATATTTCTGCCTGCCAATCAGCTGTCACCCTATAAACAATGCTCTGCTTTCTTTACTTGTATTTGTTCTGTTTGAAGTTGCAATCACTCTGTACAAATGTAGGTGATGAAAGGCACTTTTAAATTTTATTGGATCATGATGCTAGCTCCTGCTTGAGGGAGAAGAGCGAGGCTGCGCTGCACAGACCTGTCCTAGCCCCTTTCCATGCCAAAATGAAATTAGGTGCAGCAGCTGCAGAAGTCTATTCAGGGACCATCAGCCTTACAGGCTCAAAGGAATCATTTAAAGCATCCAAATGAAACAAATTCCAGGTTTATTTAAAATTTTGCATTTCCTGGAGGATCAAGAGGAAAGAAGTCTTTTATAATCTTGATGAACCCCAGAAAAAATAACTTATTTTCTTTTCTGAATTTTAATTTCCCTTCCAGAAAGTTTCACCTTAGTGTTACCATCCTTCAAGCAGTGGGGTTCTGGCAGATGCTCGGCTGAATGATGAGGCAGGTTTTGTCAGGGGTTGATTATGCTGTCTCTTGTAGCTGGCACAGCTCCTGCCATCCAGCTAAACCTGCTCCATCTTCCACATAGCCAAGCAGAATAACACCATAAGCTGTCCATTGTGGCCAGCTGCCTTTCTGTGAATCAAGTGAAACAAAGTGAAAAATAGGTACTCTGAATTTTATATTTTAGAGATTGTATCATAAGAATTCTTCCTTTTAGATTATTTTAGAAATTTTTCTGTAGGAATTTAATTCTGACCTCAATGACTGTGCTACAAAAAAATTTAAAAAAGTCTCCTTGAAGTTTTGCAGCTGTGTTCATGCTGGCTAGTAGCTCCACAGTGAGAAGGCTTGCTGGGATTGATGGGACAAGCAAGTTAGCACAGACTGAAAAACTAATCCTTGTTCCTCTTCAGCCTTCTGGTCTAAACTGTGCTTTTAGTCCTGCTACCTTCCCATTTGGTCAAGATTTCTCTCTGTTTTTTTAAATGGCAGTTTTATTATGTCTGACTACAATTAGTGTATTTTTGTGATACTTTACCTGCTGAGGCATAAACAAACTTAACTTTTCATGAAGTAATTTAGGAGAATAGAGTATTTCATTCTGTGCTGGTTACTATTTGAAAAAAGTTATGTAATTGTTAAATATGTGAGAATTTGTCTCAAGACAAAATAAACAAGGCAGCATAAGTAGGTTGTTTCTACAGTGATGATAATTTTAATTTTTATCTATATTTGCCTTTCATAAACAATCAGCTACATTTTTGCTTTGTTATCTCTAATAAGTATGGGAAGGACTGCAGTCTTCGAGTCCTTAGAGTTGATTTAAAATGCAATCTGCAAATGGAAAGAAGCACATAAAATGCACTGAGACAGATAAGATGGATCTAAGTTGTTACTAGTATGGATTTCAAGGTGTTCTTTTTTTCTATTTGGATTCCTTTTAACATTATGGACACTTAGTAGCAGGGTTGACACACAACTCGATCACCATGTTCTGTAGAGTCATCCCCTCACGCTTCATTTCCTGCAGCCTTATCTGTAGTCCAGTTCTTTGGGAGAATCTGATTCTTCCTTACAAAAACTGCAGTGTTACAACAAAAATAGAATAGATCTTCTTGAACAATCTAAAATTAAAAACTTGCATCCAAATCTTCTTTAATTTTGAAATGGAAGAAAGTTAAGTGAATAACCTGAACTATTACAAGACAGGAAGTAAATTGCAATTTTCCACCAGATTTACTTGCCTGCTTACATGGGGAAAAAGCCTTTAATGTGAAATACTTTCTGCACAGAACAAGAAGCTGAAGCTGGGTTTTCAGTGGACTTTACATTTTATTGTTTGTTTTTGCAAGTATGACGAGAATGAGCAAACAAAAGGCACAGGATACTTTGGATCTGTTGAAATGCTGTTCTTTATTAAAGAATATTTAATAGTGTAAGTACCTCCTTGCAATGTTTCCAACTACTTAAAGGTGACAAGATCTTACAGGAAGAATGTTTGTTAAAAGATGCTCTATGCATTTTTTTAACACTGACAGAAGATGTACAGTGAAAATAAGTAGAATAGTCACATTTTATTTCTGGAAATAGATTGGATAATAGTAATCTTCCAAATAAACTACATAAAAAAATCATCATTACCTACTGCATGTTTCATGCTTCAGGATTAAAATTTACTACGACTGCATCTAATAAACCTGATTGAAACTATATTTGTAAACTACAATGGAAGTCACTAACCAAGGTTAGGTCTGAAATATGGCTAATGTATATTTACCTCTCAAGACTGATTCTCTTAACTTGACAAGTTCAGCAAATCAGAAATCTGTTGGTAGCTTGTGTTTGAAAATACCTAGCAGAGCTGGGTTTGATTATCCTGTTGTGGGATGGCAGATGTATCCCTGATAAGGGTGTTGGGATATATTTATTCTGAGGTTTGCACAACTATATAATCACAGTGGTGTCTCTTGTGAAGGAAACCTGTACATGCTGATGCTTAATGGACAAAAGGCAGAAGTCCCCTTAGCCATGAACTATCAATTTCTGTGTGGTGTAATATGTTCCACAGAGAGTTACTTTTTGAAGCATTGTTTATTACTACTGAACCATCATAATGGAATAAATATATTTCATGTGCAGAATAATTGGTTTCTATATGTTGGCAAAAATAACACAAGTTTTGGACTAACCTTCAGTGGATGTTCAATCCAAGGCTGATTATAAAGTAGCGGTCTTTCCGCACTGGGAATATCTCAGCTTCACAAAGGTTTATAAAGGGACTGAACCTAAGTTCTGAACTCCATTAGAGTTTTATTTTAATTATAAACTACAATATTGTAGTTTAATGTATTTACTTCTTGCTCATCTTTCTCTCTAATACCTATTGGCTGGCCCAGCTTCCCTCTCCCTTGAGATGAAAATCTGTTCAGCAAAGTTCTAGTATATGGGCACAGAGAATGAATGCAAACTTCAATTTTACTTGTGTGGAGATGTATTTCCACAATGAGAACAGCTTAGAAATTGTGGGAGAGTCTTGAGGTAGGCCTGTCTGTACTTTTACTGCTTATCTCTTATAGTCTCGAACAACATTTTCCCTCCTTTTTAGGCCTGTTTTCTTCTTTGGGTTACTCAGCAGAATCAATACATATTACCCAGCCTTTACTAGTAATTATAAAGAAATACCCCCCAAAATGTTTACCTCTAAGTGACTTACTTCAGTTCTAAATTATTAATAGCTGCATATACTGACATAAATAATAGCTTCTCTGTAAGCATGAATTTATATGACAGCAGAAACAAATGACTACTTAACAGTGTAACTGTTTTAAAAGGTGGTCAAATGTAGGTATGATTAGCTTACGATGTATGAGAAGAAAAGTAATTAAAATAATAACAATGGCATTAAATTAGATGTTGATTAGAGGCTTTAGATTTTAATTAGACTAAGCATACATGCATCATTTTCATATTTTTTTCCTATTCACATAGCCAGAACGTAATTCATTTTGACATCTCTGACTGTGGTAACTACTAAACCAATTTGCTTCTCTTAATCTTTTCTATTCAGGGCATTTTTCTAATGGATGTTTTGATGCATCTTTGGATGCAGGATGGGTGGAATCCTAACTGAAACATGAGAGTGAATTGAATGTTGTCGATGCTTTTTACTCTGGTAACATAGGTACACAGTTTTCTGAGTGGCAGCTCTGTACATAGTGTACATGAACTCAAATTATTTTGCCTTTCAGGTGACATTAAACAAGCTGTCACAAAATAATACTTTTCTTAGAAAATTTCAATCTGTTTTCCTCTTTTACAACTCCTTTTTTTGGTGTAGATGTTATATCTATCCAGCTGATTTGCAGCCCTTTACTAAAAATCACGTCCAGTCAGAAACAAATGGACTGTTGGTGATAGAAAATGATTTAACCTCTTTTGTTCAGGAAGGTCTGATCCAGAAGATGTTTGAAAGTTTGTATTTAATCTTCCCATCAATACTGTCATGACTGATGGGAGACTGGGAAAAGCAAGCAGGGGCTGGGAGCAGCTGTAGCCCCTTCTGTTTCTTGGAAACCAAATGGGTGAAATGAGGAATTCTCGGCCCAGATGTGCTGGGAGAGCCAAATGTCTGGGCTGCCTTGCTGCTGTAATCTGTCAGCAAGGAATTTATGATTCTAACTGACATAAATTCTGAGATGATGAATTTGGGTCTTTTGTTTTTCTGACATAAAAGAAGGGATGAGAGGAGAAGACAGGGAGTGAGAACAGATTTTGATTTGTATACACTGTAAAATATATGGATTTGGATTTATGCTTCCTATGGCAATGTTATGAGAGCACTGAAGGAGTTTTTGCCCTAATATTTTCCGTGTTTGGTTTGTCTGGGCTGATTGCATCCAAATGACCAGATACTTTCAGTGATCAGAACTGCTTCCAAATTGCTTTGTAAACTTTAATACCATCTGCTTATCAGCTCTCAAAATGGGGGAGAAGGATGGACTACTATATATTGCACATATTTGCTGACAGTCCTTCATATTGAACCTTGCTCAGACCACCAGAACAGTGTCACCATTGCGAGGAATTCCCAGTTTTCATATTGTTTCATAAGATTGTACAAGTTGTATTGGTTTAAATTTGCATTTGCTTGATCTCTCTGTGCTTGGCAGGCCTGTTGCTGAGGTACTTACAGTTGTAACTTTTCCATGTTACCATCTGATGTTATGTGTGTGCATTTGTTTCTTTCACAGCTGTTTTTCAGGGCACTTTGATATAACAGATATGTAGTAATTCAAAAACTATGTTTAAAGAGCTGGGAGAAAGTACCAGCATGTAAATAGATTTTTACTAGTGAGTCAGTTTAGTGTAGCAATGTGGAAGGTTTATATGATCAGTTTTATTAGAGGATGCCATCTCATTGATTTGATATTCAGCCAAAATGAAGCTATTTGGCTGTTGCTTTTTGTGTTTAGAAAGTAGTAACCTTATTTTATAATTACATGACAAAAGCCATAACCAATAACTTATATTTAATTCTGACATTCATCAGACCTTTTACATGCCTTAAGAGAAACACAAACTCTAGCAATATTAAATTGCATCTCTAATTAAATAGTATATTGAAATGCAATGATGCCACTTGTGCTATTTTAACATTTTCTTTAGTATATGTTAATGAGCAAGAATGTTTTTTAAAAGAAACAGTGGATGTTTCTAACCAGCAGTACTGTACAACTTCACCTCAAATGTAAAATCTTTTATGACAGAGGTGTGGTAATAGTTCACATCATCACTGCTGTAATTTTGAATGTCTTCACTACTAATTTCCTAGGATAAGTTAAAAATATCATCCTTAGATTTCCTGTTCTTTTTTGCCTTGAGGTGAGATCTCCAATTTTAGCCTGTATGTTTCAGGATTGTGCTCTAGTTGTTGCCTACCTCCATAGCAGCCTATTAAAGGAATGTTCATTATGCTATTTTACTCTTTGGCTCTGCTTTTCCCACTCCGGTTATGTCTTTATCTACACACTTGGCAACCTTATTTCTGAATCACTGTTGACATTGACAAAATGTAGACAGCTCATAATGTCCATGATCACCAGCCACTTCATCAGACTTTGGATTGGGAGCAGATTGGCAGTCTTTTTCTATCACAAGATTAGTGTTTGCACCTAATTCTTCAAGCTGACCTTCATTTAGGAGGTTCTTTTGTTAGTTTTGATTCATGCATGCAGAATATGATTTTTCTATTCTTTCAGTCTTTTGGGTTCCAGGAAGATGGGATTTATGGGAAAGATGGCTCAGTAACTGGTTGGTTGAAAGCTGTACCTTGAGCCCATTAACCTCTGTGATACCTACAGAGTGACTTTTTACCCTTTTTCTCTTGCTTAGATTATACCTGTCAAATTAGATTTCAGATACTTTTTCCTGTTGTCAGTGGGACAAAGCTTCCTTTGCAGTCTGGTCTTGAAGGTTAGATGTTTAGATTTTGGTGCTGGCAAATATTATGAGCATGTACTTTATTTGTGCAAATTTTCTCTTTTCAAAGACAAGATTAAAACAGTGGTTAGAATTTCTAGTCAAATATTTAACTGTTCTGCATCTTAATCAAACATATAAACCAGAAGATCAATAGATTTTTGCTTCAAGTTAACTCAGGTCAGTGTATACAAGAAACAGGAATAAAAAATATTTAATTACCAAGGAAAATGTCTTAGCTTATAAATTTTTAATGAGAGGCCATTAATAAAGCTACAGATCAAATTTAATATCTTCTACACTCACTACTGTGAAACTTTTTACAGTCCATAAATTTACTTAAGCAACATTTAAAATGTGTCAGGGTTGGTTTTTTTTCAGTAAGAAAATAAGTGCAGACACATTTTTCCTCCTACAGATCTTCTGCTCAACAAGATAAGTGTTTGATTGAAACATATTGTCTGTTCTGTGTGCATAATATAAACTATGCAGAATCTTTTGGTCAGGATTTTGCCAAAAGGCAACTCAAAAGTATATTTTAACCACGTGTCTTAGTTTTATTATTTGAACTTGAAATATGCAGCTTTTGTCAGGTTCTGCTGAGGTAGGATCACTTTCTGTATACCTCATCTTTCTGGTTGAAGAGATTTGATTATTTTGCAATACTTTGGTTGTGAACAGAGAAATCATCAAGCAGCTTATTGGTGCAGAATGGAGCCACTTTCACCTCTTGGGTGATAGCAGCCCTCATACATGTTGTGCTTTCCAAAAAGTACCTCTTTACTCAGTTTTGTTGCCTTTATCTGTGAATTTTCTATAGCTTTGGTCTTGATTGTATTAGAAACCAACTATCTGTCCTTGTCTTTACCATAACAACTGAAATCTGATGGCATGTCCAAAATGACTTTCCC
>NW_010326459.1:47142-47609 GCF_000700745.2 Antrostomus carolinensis
GTTGTCCTACAGCAAGATCTTTAGCTCTGAAGCTTTCCTGGTTGCTCTGACAAAGCAATTACAGCCCTTTCATTAGGATGTGTACCATGATCAGTTTTTGTCCTCAGGTGTTTACTTCAAAAAGATTGGCAAAGTAGGAGAGGACAGTTTATTTGAAGGAATGTCCCATTTATTTATTTTCTTTTTTGAAAGAGATAAATGTCCCTTACTTTTGGGCTGAACTGCACTAACATGCCATGAGAATAACCAAGCTAAGTTAGTGACAAGAGGTCAGGATCCTGATACCAAAGCTAGGGTCTGCATTAACAGTGGAAGGTGAGAGATAACATGTGCAGAAACCACCTGGAAAGGGATTTATACAATTACAAAAAATCACTTCCCTGGGGTTGTCACTGTCTCATGCATTTGCCAAGCCATAGTTGGGTTGTAGTTTTTATTAGTTTTGGGTTTGTTTTTTTTTTTTTTTT
>NW_010326459.1:47663-70370 GCF_000700745.2 Antrostomus carolinensis
GAACACTTGTTACACTCAAAATCTTTCTGCTAAGAAACATTTTGGTGTTCAGACTAATGCCTGCATGGGTGGGGGAGGGATTTGGGGCAGGTCTACTATGTAATCTTTTCATAAAAATATAATTGATCTAAAAGCAATTATTTTGAGGAAATCACTGCTAGCAGATAGCCGACTTCTGTCTTCTATTGCAGCTGCACTCTGAGTGTCACCCTGGAGCAGGCGATCATTCTGGCTCGGAGCCACGGGCTACCTCCTCGCTATATCATGCAAGCTACAGATGTCATGCGCAAACAGGTAAGGTGCTCACGATGGGTGAGATCTTGGTGTTTCCTAGCAAGATGTGTTATCATCAAACAAGAATGACTTGAGCAAGCATTTTTTTAAACCTCCATCTTGATGTTGTGTAATGTCTGTGTAAGTTTTCTTACACAGTAAGAAAGTATGTTCTTAAGTAAGTTTGGGTATTTTGTTGGGTTTTTTAATTCTCTTTCTGTATTGTTGACTGAATGGTATTTTGTTTTGTGGGTTTTGGGGTTTTTTTGGGGGGAGGGGGGGTGTTGTTAAATAATGAAACAGACTGTTTTTAACCAGATGCTTGCTTTCTCTGTATGTGTAAATGGATCATATTTTTTACAGGGTTATGATTTTACTTAATGATTTTTGTAGAGTAACTGCTGTGGCATCACCTTACATCAGAATAGTCTGTTGAGTAAGACAATCTTTATTTTAATATATATTATCCATTAAAAATAACTTAAGATTATTAACTGTTGTTAATAAAAAAATGACTCATGTAGTGATGAAGAGGAGGTGTAGGAGGGAAGGGAAGAAACAAAAACCATGGTTCTGAACTTTCCAGGCAAGATTCCTGCGGACAAGGAATGATGCCACTTGTGCTATGTATCTTGTTATCGGATAAATACTTTCAAAAGGATGTTTGGGATCTTGGAAGGAGTTCAAAGGAGGGGAACAAATGATCCAGAGGTTTTTCGACAAGGCTTATGTAGTAAAGATTAAAGAGCTCAGTGTCTTCAGTTGATCAGAGAGAGTTTGAGTGTGGGCTTAATCACTCTGTGTGCATATGAAACATATATCCCTGCTTGTGGTGGCTTTCCCCCTTACGACAAAAGCATAAACAAGATGCAGGATGCACTCAGTCTTGAAGTGAAAAAAAGTTAATTAAATATTGGAACAATTAATCACAGATAAGACAAGATTAATAACTTATGGGTTTTGGTTTGCATCTAATTTTTATTCTCATTAATTCTGGTACATATTCTGTGCAGCAATCACAGTTTAGTTATGAAAATTATTAAACAGCTGTAATTTTAACTTGATGTAGACAAAGATAGATATATATATGTGCTAGATCAAACCTTTAGACTGTTAAAGGGATTGTGTAGATATTCTCAAGCTATAGATTCTGATCAATGATATGTAAGTGCTGCTGCCTAATATGGATACATCAGAGTAATTAGTCTCATTTCTTTTCATATCAGACTTCCACTTTATTCAGGACATAAATTAAGTTTCTGTGGTGAATAAATACCCTCAAGATTCCTGAATCACATCATGTAGATTTGGTCAGGAATTACAGCTTTAACTTGATTTGAAAAGAAAGATACTGCTGTCTAAGGATAAACTTGCTTATATAGGTTGATATATCTACTCATGAATTTCTAGACAAAAGGCAGATCCTGGGTATTTTGCAATAAAAAAAAAAAAATGTGGGCATAGTGTTTTGCATACATCTGCTTGCAGGACATATTCTGTCAAAGGGTACATTTTCAACGTATAGTTCTAGACCGCTTTCAAAAATGCTAGTTCATTTGCAGGTCTTCTGCAGTTTATTAATTGAAAATGAAAGACAAAATGAAAGTAACTTGCATGGTTTTGAGCAGTTATAGCTGTACTTGCTCAAATAGAGATGTAGAAAGAAGCTTCCAGTGAGGCTACATTCTCTGAAGTAAAACAGCAGGTGATCAATAGCTGCTAAAGATACCAGTATCTCAATACCACCCACAAACACTGCAAAAAAGTCTGCTAGTATATCAAGCCAGACTTTTTTCATGCATTCTTCCTCTTGCAGGAAACCACTATGGCATTTAATAGAGTAATAATCTTTTGTTGTAATTTTAAATCAATCTCGGAGTTCTGTAGTAGAAAAATAATCCTCCATTAAATTCTAAATGTTTTGGAGTAATTTCAACAACATACTATGGTATTTTCTAGAAACCCGTGCTGGATTTAATGTTTAAATTATCTGTAGAATTTAACTGTCAGGAGCATAATGCAGGCCATAAAACTTGGAGGGGGGAAAAAAAACCCCAAACTAAAAAGCTTCTTGTGGTTTGATGCAGAACATTTAGTTAAGGGCAATACATGTGTCTTTTAACTGGCTTAATATTAAAAAAAAACAAAACCCAAACCAACAAAAATCCAACAAACAAACAAAGAAAAATTTTATTGGACCATTTACACCCCGAATCTTTTGTGGAATAAAGAGATTAGCCACGGGGAGGTGCAAATGAAATGTATTCCATCTGTTACTCTGGAGAAGCCAGCAGTGTTAGCTCCTGGCAATCAGCTTTCCACAAGGGGAAATTGTCTCTACTTGAAGCTGATACCTCTTCTAGCTTGGGGCACCAGTACTGAATAACTGGAGACACCTGATTGAGTGGATGACCTTAGGAAGTGTTTTTGTCTTTCAAATTGAATGAGGTCATGGTCATGCTTAACAGGACTCATAATAGCCCTGACTTTATTGTTGGAACAATTTTCAGAGTAATCGCCCTGTCGGTTATAATTAGCTGTTTGAAAGCACCTGTTCTGCAAGAACTAAGGAAGAGACCAACTTGTGAGAGTTGGTAAGAATTTGGGTCAGTGGGATCATTTTAGTTCAGTGGTTTCTGTTTTTTATCTGCTAATCTAGTCTAGATTGATTTTTAAAACAAAAATTTTGACAAAACATCCCAACTATCTTCTAGTAAGTTTATTTACTCATGTATGTTTATTCATGTAAACATGTGTACCCACAAAATACTGTGTGAAGCATCCTGACAGGAGCATGTCTTCAGGAGGCAGCAAAGTGTGAAGACGGAGGCCTAGGAAAGGAGCTGCAGGAGGGTACAGGGCTCTGAGGAAGAAAGCTAACTAAAAGGATAATAAACAGAAAAGGCTAGGAGAGAATTTGTGTTGTCTTTTAAGTGTAATAATTTTTCCATGCCTTTTCATGAGTGTAACAGCAGCACTACATTTTGAATATTTCTCATAAGAATTGTATTGATTTAGAGCTCTGTGAGCAGGGCATAAAGAGAATCTTTTTTCTTTATGTGACTGGTTCTTGCTGCCTTTAAATTAGTGTGTAGCTTGAAAATAAATGTACCATTTTTTTCTCATGAGTATGCTAGTTCATATATAAGAGTCCAGATTGATGGTGGTGTCTCCTTGGAGCTGCTGGCATCTTTCACCACTGCTCTGGCAGTACTGGTATGCAGAGGGAAGCATTCTGGAGCTGCATAGCACAACTATCCCTTATGCCTATGTGAGATGAACAATGTCAGCATTTATGTTGCTATAGCATTAAGAATAATACTGGAGAAATATAAATTAACAGTATATTGAAATAGAAGTAGTATAATGGTGCTCAGTGGAAACTAAGAGATTTCATGTAGCAAGTTGCTAGTAATTCTGGGAGGCTTTTCCTTAAAAGTAATAAGAACCTAGTGGTTGTATGTAAGGTCTAATTTGTTCTTCTGCTAAACAATAAATTACATGGTTGTATAAAGCTAGACTCCTTTCTAAATCAACCCATTTGATTTATTATGTGAGCGAGATACTAAAATTTGTCTAGTGAGTGATGCAAGTGAAAATAGGCTGGTTTTGTTCTCAGAGGTAGTCACAGCACTGACATTGAAGATCTACGTGTGATTAATTTAGATAGTTTTCCCATGTATACGTACATTCTGGCAGTTATGTTCATCATATGCCAGTCTCAGCAGTCTGTCATGGTGGGGTTTACGATAAAATCTTATAAAACAGCACCAAGGAATGGATGCTGAAGGTGATGAAGGCCTGGACTCAACGTGTCTAACTTTGTAATCAACACTGGATCAATTATCCTTATGTAATTCATGATGGACATGTCGTATCGACATGTTGTATCTGTTCTTAAACCCCCAGTAGGGGAGACTCACGCACAATGCTTCCCAAGTGGTCTGTTCCAGAGTTTTCTTAACCTTTTCATTAGGAGGTTTTACTTAGTGCCTCATCTGAGTCTTTTTTTTATTTCCCTTCAATTTAGGTCTCCTGTTTTCTGTCCAGTATACTGTAGACTTAGAGACCAGATTTTGCTCCCTTTTTAGCAGTAGATTTTTAGTATTTTGAATATTGACAGAGATGGGGCATCTACGATCTCTCTGGGCAACCTGTTCCAGTGTTTCATCACCATCATCATAATTTTTTTTTTCCTTCTATCTAGTCTGAAATGACTTTCTTTTAGTTTAAAACCATTACCCCTTGTCCTATTGCTACAGGCCTTCTTAAAAATCTGTCCCAAATTTGTTTATAATTTCCCTGATAAGCCATCACTTGTGTAGATAGAACACCATCAGTTCATCTGATCTTTCAGTTGTGTTTTCTTACCTAATCATTCTCCTCTGAACTCTTTCCAAGTTTTTATTAAAGATGAGAAGTAACTGTGAAGAATTACAAAAGAATCTTAACAGGACTTCATGACTAAGCAATAAAATGGCAGATGAAAATCACGGTAGATAACTCTTCTGATGCACACAGCAGAAAAACAAGCCCTAAGTTCACATTAAAAATAATTGACTGTGAACTTGCCATTACATCTAATGTTCATGTTCAGGACCTCATGATATGAAAGAAAACATCAGTTCCATTCTCAGTAGCTATCATTAAAGCAAATCAGAAGTTATAATGGTTTAGGCAAGGATAGACAACAAAGTAGTAATCACGCTGTCGTGACCCTTCATTTTGAGCTATCTGATGTTCTGATCCCTTCCATAAGGGTACAGCATAATGGAAAAGGTTCAGAGAAGGTCAGAAAAAAATGATCAGTGGTGGGGAATGGTTTGTAGACAGGACAGAAAGACAAAATAATTAGGTTTGTTCAGTTTCATGAGTGAAGGAGGATATGACAGAGGTCTAAAGAACAGGTGGCATGGATAGGGACTGACCATTGTCCTCACCAGTGCAGAAATAAAGGCATCAAATCAAACTGGCAGATTCAAACCACAAATTCTTGACACAACAAGCTAAGATTGTACCCAAGTTGTGGATCTCCTTCCACAAGGAGGTTAGTGATATGAAGTTATACATGGGTTCAAGATGAGGTGGGAAAAAAGAGAGTCACTGAAATTGATTAAATACATATTTCTGAACAGAGGAAGTATTGAGTGACTAATGATTGAATTCTGTAGGAGTTTCTGGGGAAAGATGTGTTTGTCATGGTCAATAGTCATGTCTTTTGCAGCTGTCAGAGACAAGCTTACTGGGCTAAGATGTAAAGCTAGTAAAATCACTTTTATATTCTGCCTTCAGTTTTGGTACTCTAGTTATTTTCTGTCTTTACCACTATTTTTTTTTCCTAAAAGAAATGTAAGTATTTTTTTTTTGTGGCACGTATTGATTTACATAAACTCTGAGAATCTACCTGTGTGTAACCAGCCAGCGTTTTTCATCTTTTGTTTGAGCCCATAATAGTGAACTAATACCTTCTCAATTACCTGGGTACCAGATTTCAGTCAAGGGTCTAGTCTAGACCTTGCAAGGTCTAGTCTTATTCTACATATTGAATCAAATCATGTGCAGCTGCCATTGCAGCTCTGTTTGGAATGTAAATTATCTTTGATGTTTCGCACCAATTTAAGATCTCACTGTAAGAATTCAGAGATTATATATTTTTGTTCTCTGTTTTGTCCTGAATTTATTTAGTACAGAAGGAGAAATAAAGGGAGAGTCAGCATATGTTTTATAGACAGAACAAGTAGTTTCCATCTCCTTTAAAATTTTAGAAAACATAGACTGTAGTTAGATATGTTTATTTATGATGACTACTTTATATTAATAAAACTGCACTTTAAAAGCTAGACCTCATAATTTAAAAATAGATTTTACTAAGTTCTTTCATATGTCTAAGCTAGTTTGTTTGCAGAAGAGTCTGCATTTTTCACTAACCTGGTATATGAACATTGTGCATTTTTATCAACTTTCTCCTTATTGGATGAGTCAGTGAGACAAAAGTACTTTCATTATTGTTTTTCAAAGGATCATTTGAGGTCCAGAGAGACCAACTTTTCTAGTTGACCCTGCTTTAAGCAGGAGTGTTGGACTGAACAATCTTGGGAGGTCACTTACAACCTGATTTTATTCTGTGATTCACAAAGGAAGATCCGGACCTACATTTTTCTAATACTAATTTAGTGCCTTAATTTAGGCCATTTTTCTAGATTTAACTAGAAAACTATTCATAGGAAATAATCGGTAATCTTGTTTGTTCAGAAGTTTATAAGAAATAAGTGACATTTCAGAAAAGAACTTTGTTATCCATGCCTTATACAAAGAATGGTGATAAAAATAAAAAAAAATGAAACAAAATGTGTTTTTATTGTTTTAAACTTTAAATATTAATTTTTTGAAGTCTTTTATGTTAGTAAGATGTATACGTATGCATTTATTTAATGACAAGTGGAAAGATTTTGTCTCTTTTGTGTGTATTTCTGTAAGTTGAGAATTAATGTACTGCTTTAACTTGATCCCCAACTTAGAAGAGTTATTCTGGGACATGGAGCATATGTATTAATTATAATCAATAGTTACGTTCATCTAGAAAGCTTGTGTTGGAATAAATGAAGCAAAATTGTTGTTTTTCTTTCACAGGGTGCGAGAGTACAAAACACAGCCAAGAACTTAGGAGTGAGGGATCGAACGCCACAGTCTGTCCCAAGGTAATTAATTGTTTGTGTGCTAGACCATGATTTTGTCTAGTTTGTGCCAAATTCTGGCCTACCTGCTCAAAAGCTAACAGTGAGCATTGACTGGATTGTGCACTAACTGTTAAGGTTTGACTTTTAATGTACATAATATCAATTACGTTCTTAGCCATACAATTTTACTTAATTAGTTGCAGAAATTCAGGCTATGTAGCACTTCAAAATATGCCCATTTGTGAAAAATGAAACCTAGTGTTAATAAACACTGGAGTATGTCCTTCATCACTTGTGATGTTTAGTGGTTTTGGGGAAATATTCATAACTAAATCCATAACCCCATTTTAATGAAATACTGTACTGCAGCATCTCAGCAGAATCACATTCTAGTTGCTTTTAGAGATGATGTAGTCTTTCTTTGTCTCTTTCCAAAACATCCATTAGAATGAAAAAATGACTGTTCTATATTTATCCAGCTCTTTAATGTTGTGATGGGTTGCAGGTACCTGAAATGTTTCTTAACAAGCACAATACTTAGAAACGAAAATAACCAAACAACAGTGTTCCTAATTTTATCTTAAAGTGGTTTTATCAATCCAGCTCTAATGTAAACATTTATTTTTTTTATCAGTTTAAAAGATAACGTTTTTTGTTGACTAATGCTAACACATTGAATGAGCTGAACAGATAAGTGGAATACATAACAGACCCAGTGTGATGTTTAAACAGTAAGTTTGTAATACCTGATGGAGGTGACCATGTGAAAGAACGCTATCCATAGCCTCACAGGCTTCTGGGTTCTGACCACTAATACTTGGGAACTTTTTCTTAATGCAATTTGCTCCCCTTTCCTCAGGTGTCCCAGTTTCTCCTGGTAGGGAATCAGGCTACTGCTCATAATTTGTTTGTAACAAATCACTGCACATTGTCCCATGCCTGTGCTCGATCTGATTCTAGAATAGGTCTGTATCTCAAGTGCACAAGGTATAAGTAAATCTGAGCAGCAGCTGCTGTTCAGTTGCTGAGTAGCAGCATTTGGTGGAGCATATATGCACCTTGCACACCCCATAAAAGAGATTAAATAAGATCCAACATAAGTACTGATTCTAGTGTAAAGCCATCAGCAATAAAGTCATTGCCCTTACCAGCAGATAAGGGCATCCCTTCTCACGGTGAGGATTAGCTTAGAAGCAATCCAGAAGCAGAATTGCCTGACCAACTGTCTTCCATTGTGGGAACCTAAGGTAGCAAAAGAACATTTTATTAAAAGCTGAGAGAAGCCAAAAGGTGTGATTTTGGCCTTAAATGGACTCCTCCTTCATGACATAATTCTGGAGACAGCCCAAGAATTTTTGCAAACCAAAGTTTTCCCACCTTTAAATGAAAGAGCATGTATCTAGATTCAGTGCTTTTGTGATAAAGGAAAAATCTAAGTTCTTATAAAGAAAAACTTAGCCATGAGACATTTTTTGGCTTTGCATCAGTTGAGAAGATTGCCTCTTTCCAGTTGACACTCCCACAACATAGCAGTGAAAAGCTGAAGAAAAATTATGAGAGAGAGCTCCTAGAACATTGATTAGACAGATGCATCCAGCATGCTTGCCAGTCAGCAGCAACAGCTATGTCACAGGACTATCTCATTGACCTCAGTGTTGGGGCATTTGTTGTACCATTGGAGAGATAAGTCACATAAGTCAGAATAGTCATCAGCAGGAGTGATACTTTTGATGTATAGGTAAATAACACTGCGGGTTCTCAATTCTTTGCCTTGAAAAGAATTTTACCATTACATTTGGTTCCATTTAATGTCACTTAACAGTGTTCTCAGTTCTCTGCAATTACCACTGTTTTTTGTCTTTTCTAAGCTGATCTGTTTGTACCATCTCAAATAGTTGTTCCATATATATTGACCCAGAACAGGCTTTTTCTGCTCTGTATTATCTTCAGCAACTATAGCTCCTTAGAGATTTATGCAGCCTTGTTGTTAGTTAGCTTCAGAATTCCCCTACATCACTTGCTCTGAAGACAAGTAATCTTAATGATTACAGTTTTAACTTGAAGAATGCACAGACCTTGGTACTTGGGGCTGAGCTTTTCTGCACATTGTTCCATAGAAATTACATTTTGCTAAAACATCGAGAACTAACCCCACTGCAATTACTTAGATGAGATTCTGACAGTTACTTTATTTGTCTTTTGCCAGCTTTGACTAATACTGCTTTATTACACCAGCAGAATCAAATAACTCAAGTAACCCCTGTTTATTTTTCTCTGCCTGCTTGTCTGTATAAAGATCAGGCCATCTTACTCTCTCATTGATATACAAATATGAGATATATGTGTATTGGCTTATATATGTCTCCTAACAAATACAGTGGTGTCTGCACAATGTGACATGAAATGATCACATTTCTGAATCTGCCAGATGACAATGTGGAAGAGCACAATGATCTTCAGAACACATTATGGTGGAGATTTGAAAGCAGGTTTGCAATTACTATTTGCCTGACAGAACCGATGCTCCCCATTCTTACCACCCAGAAGCAATACTGCTTGATAATCACTTCCAGTGAGATTCAGAGAAAAGTTATTTTTCTTTGGCCATTGTGTGTTGTCAGTATCCCATGGGCTTTAACTCCTAAGGGAACTGAAATCGGAGAACAGCAGCTATCCTGCCTTGCTCTTGCTTAGCCACAGGATGCTTTTTTGACAAGGTGTGCATAGATATTGAAGAGGCTTTCAGTACTCACGGGGGCAGTCATATGTAACATACCTCACATAATTTCAGTAGCAGAATATAGTGCCAAGAAGGCACCAGCCTATTGATCTTGAATTGTTTGTGGAGCCCAGCCACATGTACAGATTTTTGTTTTCTGTGTTAATTTGTAGTATGATTTTGAAATTTATGATTAGTTAAAATGGAGTTGTATAAATTAATGTGATGTTTAGTAGGCAAATTTGCAAAATATACTTAAATATTCCTAGCCCCCAGGCCACTGGACAATTCACCACCCTGCCTGTAACCAGACCTACCAAACCTGCTATTTCTATTGCTTTGGTATTTCAATGTCAGAGATTCTTCATGTTAAGTATTAATGCACATGCTGTGTTGTCTCTTCATTTTCGGCTTCTGATGGTTTTTCTCCTTCCCATGCCATACTGGGTCTCTTCTCGTTGCTATTTCTTCATGATACACTTTCCCTGAGGAAAATATGTAATCTCCAAATGAGATCATGTCTGTTGCTGGTTCTAATTGCTGTGGTTGCAGGGGAGATGCTGTATGCTGGACATACTTGCAGAACAGAGAGCTTGAGTTTAGAATGATTGCCATTTATTTTCAGTATTCCTAACGTTAGGGTAAAGTTTCAAACACTCACTAATAACTAAGTCCATGCAAAAAGGTTTAATAGAAGTTCAAATGCCTTTATAAGTGAAGGAGTAGCTATTTCAGTCTGTACTGAGGTCGTCATTTGAACCAAGTCTTCCTGGTCTCGACTTCACACATGTAGAAATGGGGGGGGAGAGAGTTTAAAATCTTCATGCTGGTGTGTCACATGTCTGTCTTCAGTTCTTCAAACATCAGTTTTATAGGGAACTGTGTCAGAGTGAGGTCTGACTGTGCCAAAACAAAACAAAATGAAGACAATTGCATTCACTAAGCAGCTTTTCCAATTTAGAAATTCAGAGCAACCACTGGTAATTGGATTAGTGGAGACTTAGCTTTCCCCAGAATGGAGTCTTCAGTGCAGAAATATGAAAACTGAACTAAACTGGAATGTCTTTGTAAGACTGCTTAGAGATGTGTGTTTTAACGATGCTACTTTCAATGTAAACATTTGTGCTTATGAGCAAGATTTTACTGGTTTTGTATCATGTTATTAAACTGTATTCAGTACTTGTTTTGCAGTGCAAGAAGACTTAGATTTAGTTTGTGTTCCTTAAATTTACCCATTTAATGATGACCAAGCTCTCAGAATAACAATTCCTTTGTTTTTCTCATTGTCAGATTATACAAGCTATGCCAGCCACCACCACCTGTTGGAGAAGAATGAGAAGAACTGCTCCAGAAAATGATCCAACAATGGCCTTTAGGATACTGGAACTATATGATAAAATCTAACTGCACTATAGCAGTATGTGCCTAGGACTTTGCTAAATTAAAAAAACCCCTTTACTCAGGATAAATGAAGAAATACCCTAAATATTCGCCATTGGCATTGAAAAATGACTTCCAAAAAGCATTTCTGGAGTCTGTGCACCCTGGCCTTAGACTAGTAGAACAGGAATCTTCCTTGGGAATTTTGCACTGGAATCAGATTCATTTGATGTGTCTTCTTCAGCCACACAATAGGTGTAGCCAGCAGCTTGAAAACAGATGTCTTGTTCAGAGAGGATGACTTCAGTTGTACACTACACAGAATGTGTTCTTGTGGAAGGAATAAAAACCTAGATAAACTAGGCTTGATAATGAGCATACACTTCATATGGGGCCTGTTGCACTGATAATCCCTTTTTTCTCGTTGCCATCATAATTTCTCAGACTGACATTACTGTTTCAAGGATATAATGTAAGTGAGGTTTAAAGATGGAAAACTCGTCTCAGAATTGTGTTTAATGGCTGCAGGCAGGCTGCTGCTATGAATGTGTGCTTGTAATCAGTAAAAGCCATGTCTTAAGCCGTCCATTGTCATACTCCTTTAGAAGGAGTACCTGCATGGCATGTGAGGTGAAGTTTTGCCATTTTTCAGTTGCCATTCTGATGAAGGAGAAGGGTAAGTCTGATCTTGAGCCATAGTTAGACTGTATTTCAGATGCTGTGTAATGTATGTTTTACATTATTGCGCTTCTGCATTTCAGAGTTTTCCAGAGTTGTGTATGTTCTTGTGTAGTAACTAGACCAGCAAATCTGTACGTAAGGCGAGGATGAGGCAGTACTCTTGTGTTTAACTGGAAATGTCTGCGGTCTACCATTTCCCATATTTTGTCAGGATTGTTTTGTATAGCATTTCAGTTCTTTGGACTGGTAATTGTTACAGATTTATTTTGAAATTATACTGATTATTTAGAGGGCCCAGGGAAAATGTATCTGCATTTGGCTGCTCTTTTGGCCAAAGAATTTTCAGAGAAAATTCCCACAAATGAGGTTTCATATGTAAATGCATTAAAACAAAAACTATGTTCTGAAATAGTTCTATTGGTAGCAGTAGCTACGCGTTCTATTAGAGTCTGAATAAAATTAATTTTTTGTACAACAGCAGCCTATAGTTATGCTGTAACAATCAAACCTCACAACATAATTGTTGCATATTATCTAATTATTTATGAAATCTTCAACAAATATATTAATCCACAATGAAATAAGTGAGAATTCAAAATGAGCTGTGCTCTTGCAGAGAGTGTTTTTATATAGGATATCTAGGGGACTTGTGACTTTTCTCCAAAGGAGGAATTAGAGCTCCTACACTTTTCAGTATTCTTAATGTTTTTACACAAACTTTAACTTAGCTAAGAAAATAAATATTTTTACATATCCACAGATATAATGTCTTCACATATATGTGAGTTTCAGTATGTATATATTTATGTAGTCATTATCAATTACTGGTCCAACCTTAAATATAGAATGTTTGCCTTAAACTGTGACAGACATGCAATAATGAATACTTAAGTAACAGTTTCACCTTTGTGCTTTGAAGTTTACGCTCTCATACTTACGGGAAGCTGTGGGACTATCATCTTTTTGATTAAAAAGAAAAATAAACAAAACCAAGAAACAAAGAAACTAGGATGACCTAGTGCTTGTACATGAGAAAGAGTTACAATTTCTGTAGTTGTTATTCTAGTCAGAATCCCATACTTAAAGATGTGTTTTATTCAGAGGCAGTATTGGCTAGGGTAATTCCCACTCCAGGCAAAAGCGCCAAAAATACTTGTTTCTGCTTGTTCAGACATGAGGAGTACAGAGGACTCGTAACCTCCTCGTGCCAAGGATGGTGCCGATGTCAGCCTCGGCTGCGAGCTTGCATCTTCCCGTGAGATTTGCCCACGAGTTTTGGTTTTTTACTACGAGGCAAGTCAGCTGTCAGCTACATGGAGCTGCTAATCCTGTATCATATAAAATAACCTAGAGGACAAAATCTGTTGCATGCACACACATTATTGTAACTAGTCATCACTTTGCATTGAAAAAGGCAGGAGTGCAAATATGCCAAAATAGCCTCCCTGCATAATATGGTAATTGTCTAATTTGTTTTGTTGTTGCAAGTGTGGGGTAATAGACATTTCTAAACACTGAGGGACAAATGGTTATGAGCCAGTCACTGGACCAGATTGTTTAGCTATTTTTTCATGAGTGTGCATCAGAAATCATGACCTCTTTTTTTTTTTTTTTTTTTAATGTAATTTTTGATTCTTTATTCCCTCCTGGCCCCCCCCTCCCCCAGAGGCAGTTTTAAAAAAACTTATTCAGCACTATGAGCTTCATTCCATACTGCAAAATAAATAAAATATCTATTTAGCCTGGTATCAAAAGGGGCTGAGAAACTTAATCCCTGGTTTTCTGGGATTACATGTAGTACATAAAGATAGGATTTCCAGAGGAAATTGGGCATAAATGTCTCACTAACTGTCTATGGAAAGTGGGTGCCTGATTTCTCAAAATTCCCTTCAAAAGCCAGAGTTTGCTTGAAACATTGTGTAGCTTTTCAAACTTCTTTTCTTGTCCCTCTGTTTCCAGAGCACACTGCACATTCTAACACATCTGGCTTCTAATAACATAAGATAGACCTTTAAGAAGCTCATTCTTAAGTTATAAGTTTACATATGTACATATTATTAAAGCTATTTATTGTGTTTGGTATATGTAGAGGATTTATTTGTTCCTTATGCAAGATGCACTTGCAGAGTAAAAAAAAAAAAAAAATCAATTCTCATCACAGGATGTTTATCCTCTCATAAATTTTTAGATTTACAGATGACAAGAAGAGATGACCAAGAGTGATGATTTACAAGAACTGTAACACCCACAGCTTGTTAAATCTTTGCTTCTACAGCAAGAGATTGTACAGCCTATTTTTATGACAATGTGTTGTACTGGTTTAGGGAAAGCATTCTGTATGTAATTTTTACTTTTTCATCCAAGACAAGTGTAATTCTTCTGGGAATAAATTCAAGGATCTAGAGACATACATTACCAAATGCTGACTGCCATGATTCAGTGATAGTCTGTGGGGGATGTATAGGAGATTAACAGCTGGGAAGGGAGGGTTAAGGACCAAGGAAAAGCCAAGTTGCAGGTTTTCAGGTTATTTCTTATTTGTTTGCTTTAATGCAGCCTGTAGTGGTCAGAACTGCTCTTCTGCTGTTTTAGAGCCAAAACAATTAAACTTAAGTTGATGAGGATTTATAGTAATCATACTTATTTCCATTTGTTAGAATCCCCTAATGGAAAAAAATGAAGCAGTTTTATTGATCTGGTTTTACCCAGAGAAAATTCAGAAGCAAACAACAGTGATTTTTTGTTTTATTAATTCATTGTCAGATGTACTCTCTTCCTCTCTCCCTCTTTATGTATGTATTTAAGACAATTGCCTGAATGTGACTATGCACATCATGGTTAAGCATGATGCTCAAAAAAGGAAAGTATCTTTCATTTGTTTTCATTTAAATTATGAAATCAGTAGCTGCAGTATATATACATATTGTTCCATACTCTTTACTTTACAGCTACTTCAGTGATACTTCTACCAGCATTTTAGGCATATTTTGCACCATTTTTATTTAACATTATGTAAAGAGAAGAGTTTTTCATGCTAATGCATTGCCTTATGTATTTTATCTCTGTACTTGTTGATAAATGCAGGTAGTGCTTTTCTAATTGTACCCCAGCAGCACACTGGCATTGATAAATTAGGTGCACAGTACATACCTGTCTCAGGATACCTGGATTCTTCATCATTAGGTTTTAAAGTATAAAAAGATACTGAACTCATATTTTTTGTATGCTGACAATTGTGTAGGGTTTTTTTAATATACTGTATATATCAATCAAGTTTTCCTAAAGAAAATGTATTATTAGGAATGTTTCAGTTTTTCTGCTAGAGACATGGGTTTATATTCTGTTGTTATGTATGTATAAATGAATATACAGCATGCACAGTTGTGCAGATGTTAACACCAGTGAGAAATTTCAGATTGTCCAGAGGCCAATCAAGTAGTAATTTCTTATGTTCTTCTCCAAAATAACATCTCCATGCGGGAAATCCTATATGGCTTCTGTTTGAAAGTCCACTAGAGTGTTCAAAGTAGCTGGGACATTTCTGCAAGTACTTTCACGGGAATATCCACAACATCTTTTGTGGGTGTGTTTGTCCTGTCTGTACCATGCACCAGATTTTAAAGACTAAACAGCCTTATTAACTTTTTAACACCTTGTATATAGTGTACGTATTTGGTTATACTTGTGTTACACTTTAAAAATGACCTTAATTTCTGCATTGAGTATTGCACACATTTTTCAAATGAAGAATATATTGTTTTGTAACATCTCATTAAGCACAAGAGAGCATTATTGCTTTGAAATATTATGTGTAAGTACAGCCATACACAGAATCTCTCAGTGAGCTTTTGTTTTTAAACAGTCAAACTAGCAGCTCTATGGGTAGTTGAGTTTGTTAGCAGTAATCTTTGGAATTTAATGTTAAATATCCTTGAAACATGGATTTAAATGTCTTCTTCCTTTTTTGTAAAGTGCCTGTGTAGCATACTTTGAATCAGTTGCTCTATTGATTATGGGTTAAACTAATACTGTGTGCTTTTAGATCTATGGTTTATTTTTTTAGTCTACATATTAAAGACTGGAATGGTAACAATGTATTACAAAATGTCAGACAGCAATAAAACCATTCATAATATGGCTGCTGGAAATCTCTTATTTTTAAGCAAGAAATAAGTTGGGGGACAAGGAGTTAGGGGTCTTTAACACCTTCAGTATGGCTGCCCTAGGATTTCTGCTGCAGGTGAACAGAAATTGAACATATAAATCTAGTAAGAATCTCTTCTGAGAACCCAGGCTCAGTCTAAGTTCATGGCTGACAATATGTATCTTTGTTACAAGTGGAAAACTGAAGCCTGTGTGAGCAGAAGTCCCTTTAGGGTGGATTACTAGTAGGCTTTGGGCAGCTGTATTTTGTGAAGGCTGTAAGAGACAGGCATGAAAATCCATTTCTGGCCCTGTGGTGCCATCACTGCCCCATGAAGGTCCAAAACATCCATTGTTTCTGGCATTCCCTTGTCTGAAGACTGAGGTGTGAAGTGGTCATCATGTTTGCTGTGTAGAAGGATAATCTGATGAGCATAACGTGGAATGTTGTACTCCCTGTGCTAAAAAACCCCACCTATAAATGACTGATCCTTTAGAAGAATTGGGAACTACCTCCTAGATACTGTTGGGATGCCAGGGGTTTGAGGAGTTGCACTGAATCTTTCTTTTATAGGACTGAAAGCTGATGAAATATTAGACCTTGCTGAGCAGTTGTCTCTATATGAAGGAAGTTCTGATTTCTGCGTGGTGGTTGTGATCAAGACCAAGAGGAACAGTGGAGGCAGGACTAAAAGCAGCTACAATGGTTTTGTAAAATCCCTTCTGTTTTCCTCCTTCTGCTAGCAGGGAGGAGGGTGAGGATGAAAATACTTCTGGATAACGAGACTTCAAAAGATGGATTACTTTTTTTTTTTTTTTTTCCCTGTCCTAAGTATTGCTCTCTCCATAATTTTGTGAAGGAAGGCAACATGGAATTTTGCAAAATTATTGAGAAGCAGAAGTAACTAGATGATTTGAAATATGGCCTGATTTTTTGCCATCCTAAGTGAGGTTTCTTTTTTTCAGTGCTCATTTCTGTGGTCTCGACTTGCCACCATGAATTCATCAGAAATAAAGTCCAAAGAATTATTTCCTTGATCAGTGTACACAATGGGAATAAATAGTGCTTTGAAACAACTGAGAAAGAGATCAGTTACGCCATGGTAACACATGAATGTCCAGTAATTTATCTTCTTTAATGAGAAAGTATTGCTATCAACATGATTTGAAAGTCTAAATGTCTGCAAAGGGACTTGCTACACTTACATGTCAGAGGTTATATGAGGCACAGTGTGAGTCCACCTTTCAAAAAAGAGAATGTATTTTTGCCTCACATCAAAATATATGTCAACTAATCTTTGAAAATTAGGACACTTCCTTTTAAATGTTACTTGTAAACTTACTTTTACTATGTATTTGCCTTTTTTTTTATGGCTCATTATGTCATGCAGATACAGGATAGATGATGCTCATACTTTGCTCATACTAATGAAGTGGAATTGCTAACAGTTACTTCATTCTTGCTTGTAGAAATCTTAATTATCTGAAACTGCTTTCCCAGATAGTACTTGATTCCCCCCCCCCCCTCTCCCCCCATTTCTCGTTTCATTTTCCTGTCTGGGGCTGCCGGGGTCCTGAGGGCACTACAAGGCCCTGATCACCCCAGCCAGCCTCACCCCTGCACCCACTGGCCACAGATCTGGGGCAGCATTTCAGCTCAGACCTGGGCACCTGCTGTCTCCAGCCCCATCTCCTGGGTGGACCTTGAAACCTGTGTTAGGGGTAGTTCTGTCTCTAGTTCCATCTTATGCTGTTTCTGACTGGACTTTCTGGATGGACCCTGCACCTGATTAAATATTTTCCCTTGTCTAATCATCCCTGGACTGTCAGCAGAGCCTGTTGTCCTGGTCTTGCCAGGAGGAGGCCACTGGGCTGTGTTCACCCACAGGTCTTGGCTTGTCCTCCTTCAGGGAGAGGATCTGCTCTGGCTGCTCCCTGAGAGAAACTTCCAGTGCTGGTGCAGGTTCTGCCATGTCTAACATACTACTAGTTTGTGCTGCATTAAAGCAGAATGATGGATTATAGTGCCTTTGGGTGAAAAAAATGCCCATTTCCAGTCACAAGATGAATGGGAGGCCTATTGCATTGATTTTAATCTTGGGACTAAGGGTAGCATCCAAAAATGCTCTGTAGCCCTAATTAGCTGAAAAGATTTGAAAATGCATCTCCAGAACATGACAGCACAGGAGGGGAAAAAAAAAAAATTGATTAATCAGAAGGAGTGCAAGGTAAGACAAATGCTGAGCAGTGTCAACACAGCCATGAAATGTCCTGAAGATCTGACTTCAGTTTTTCCAAGTATTTAGCACAGTTGATATGTTGTTGAACAATTGCATCCTTTATAGAAGACTCAATGTAAATTCTTACTATTTTGACTTCCATTGGGAATGAAGATGATCAGAGGGCTGGAGCACCTCTCTTATGAAGAAAGGTTGAGGGAGCTGGGCTTGTTCAGCTTGGAAAAGAGAAGGCTCCAGGAAGACCTTATTGTGGCCTTCCAGTACCTGAAGTGAGCTTATAAACAGGAGGGAGAACAACTTTTTACATGGGCAGATAGTGATAGGACAAGGGAAAATGGTTTTAAACTAAGAGAGGGGAGATTTAGGTGAGAAATGAGGAAGAAATTTTTCACCCAGAGGGTAGTGAGACACTGGAACAGGTGGCCCAGAGAAGTTGTGGATGCCCCATCCCTGGAGGCATTCAAGGCCAGGTGGGATGGGGCCCTGGGCAGCCTCATCCAGTGGTTGGCAACCCTGTCCACAGCAGGAGGGGTTGGATCTAGGTGATCTTCAAGGTCCTTTCTAACCCAAGCCATTCTGTGATTCTATGATTATTTTTTTGTAAAAGATCTAGGGTTTAGCTACTCAAGTTTTGTTCTTGTTACTTAGATTCCTTATCAGGGCAGGAGGGATTTTAACATCTGGAATAAATAATTGATGTCTTTCCTTGTGAAGCATAACAGCCTCTAAAAGAAGGAGGAAATTGTACTGGATATATTCTGGGAGCATAATTGAATAAAAGAAATGCCAATAGATTTTGATTCTGCTTTCATTTAAATGAATAACCAAATTTTCATTGACTACAGAGAGTGAATCCATAATACTGAGACTATTATGCCAGAAATGGACTAGCTTGAATGCTTGTCAACGTGTTTAGTTCACCTAATTAATGAAACTATTCATGTCTCAAGACAGAAGGCTTGACTGGAAATGAGAAGCAGACCACACGTAATCAATGAGGTTTTGTCATCAACCAGCCATACAGTAGGTCTAATCAAACCAATATAGGGCATGATTGCAAGCAAATGAACATCAGTACTGCATTAACTAAAGTCAGTGCATCATTGTAAAAGTTAATGACAAAGTATCACCCAGATTAAGACAGAAATAATGTCTGATCCTGATCAGTGCTACTTGCTCAGATTGTAATACAATTCAGAATACGTTGATTGACAGTTGAATTCAAATTCAAGACAAAATGAAGCTTGATTGAATGTTTAGCAATATATTAGATGCTGTTCTGAAACAGGAAAATACATAAAGCTTTTATATATTAAGAAGTTGGGTAGATGTTTGGAATTTTGACAGCACACCCTGGAAAATTGGTAGCTTGGGAAACATAGGGAAATAATTATAATCGTGTGCCAATTTTCAAGGACATCTGTGGGCCTGATACACACAGAACAGACAGGCTTTCATTTCTGGACTAGTTCCCATGACTTTGAGAGAAAGCATCAATATTTGAAACTCTGGTGTGGGACTAAACTACATTATCTGGATACTCGTCACATAACAGTCATGAGGAGAAAGAAAATATCTTTTAGTCTTAATCCTTATTTTTAAAGAAAAACAAATTCCCTACCTAATCATAGCTTCTATTTTTATTTCTAATGTGAGAAATAATCAGTGTCGCTCTCCTGTCCTCAGTAACAAATTAATGTGTTAAATGGGATTTTAAGACGTTTTCCTCTTTTCTTTTTTTTTTTTTTTTTTTCTCTTTCATTTAATTAACTCATTTATTCATGCCAGGTGAGATGCCTTTTGGAGGAACAGCAGTAGTTAAGATTCCAATCACATTGATGTTATGGGCCTGTTGTACTTTCAAGACCTCTCTTGAAGGCCACAGTCTGGACCTTCCTGCAGGAGCACTTGTCCCAGTGGTGAGCCATCAGGCAAAGAGAGGACTCTGAAGGTGGAGGAGCGACCAAAGTGCTTTCTGTTGAGATTGTGGTAAAAACACACCCCATTTCCATTGAAGTTCAGCTATGATCTAAATGAGTTCATAACAAAAAACAGTTCAGTATGAGAGAAAGTAGAATATGAGCTTTACAGATGGTCTTTCATATATCTGATTGATAGAAAAACAGGAAACAGATATGCTGTACCAGTAGAATAAAAGTGGAACAATTGCTTATATCATGTTTTAGAATGGTAATCAAGTTTTAATGAGAAGGGCAGAAAAAACAGTGGAAATCCCTAGTTTGTCTCTAGGTATCCTTAATATTTAAGTATGCTTTAGGCCACGTTAGATCAAAAGAATGAGGATGTATCCCTTGTTATAATAAGGATTTCAATAAAATTCAAAGCAGTCCAAAATTTTCTCCAAAGTAGGAAATTTGAAATAAACTGAGGAACTCATTCTACTGTTCTTCCACTCTCCAAGTCCTTTTTCCCTGTTTCCAAACATTAATAATCCCTGTGAACCTTCCTTAGAGCAAACTCAGTGGGGAGGCCAAAGAATAAAACAGCATGGCAAATGGACACTGTTCATGTTCAAAGGAAAGAAAATCAGAGGTGCTGGAGGCTGTTCAGATGTGCTGAGCCACAACCATGTTCTGTTTCATTCAGCGTTGGTCTGATGTGTGTCACTGGGCAAGGCTGTTGGTGCAGTGCAGATATACAAGCTCTACCAGATTATTTCAAAGATGTGATATGTGGAAGTCGGTCTGCTTTGAATAAGGTAGGATGAAATGGAAGAAATGTGATTCCCCTTCTTGTGAAGTTTGCTGTTTGGATCACATTGAGGACTGTTCAAATACGCTGCTATGGGAAATAAGACTTTGTCAACCTGGATGTTAACAGTCAGTCTACTGAAAAATAATCCGCTATCTGCATCCTGAAGTGACAGTCGTGTAGTGTTTCAGCTACTGAATAATAGCAGGAAGGTGTGGGAGGACAGACCAGAGAGGATGTTGAGGTTCCTCTGGCTTGCATTTTTGTTCAGTGCATCGTGTGTAGCTTCAGCAGGAGAGATAAAGAATTGCTCAGCCAGGCCACTGGTGTGTGGTCCCGGGATGAGCATGTTCAACTGTTTTCAGGCAGAGGAGAGAACAATGTTTAGTTTGAACTAAAAGCTTTCAATGCCAGACCAAAAACTCTGGGAAGGTTTTGATACCCTTTCAGCATGTGGCCCAGTGTCATGTGCGTTAGATGTTATAAATGTACGTGCTTTGGATCAGGCCTGCTTTGTTTCCAAATCCTGGAGGCACTTAGATGAGAGTTAGGCTCCAACCTATTTACCTGTCAGCCCCAGGTGTACCCAGAGCAGAGCTACAGTTGCTGAAGGGACTTTTCAGCCAGAAGGGAGGCATCTCGTGACTCACAAGCCATTTTGAGTAACATCTTCGGACCTAATGACTGACATCCTGGTATAGGTACTGAAGTTGTAGTTATCCAAAAGTAAAATCAGAAATTATGTTGTATTTTTCAAAAGTGACTCAGGGCTGGGTTATCAGAATATATACATATATATATATAATCATAGAATGTATTGGGTTGGAAGGGACCTTCAAAGGTCATCTAGTCCAACTCCCCCTGCAGTAAGCAGGGATATTTTACTAGAGCAGGTTGCTCAAAGTCCCATCAAGACCTGGCCTTGAATATCTCCAGGGATGGGGCCTCCACTACCTCTGTGGGCAACCTGTTCCAATCATCTACCACCCTCATATTGAAGAACTTTTTCCTAATATCCAACCTAAATCTACTATTTCCTAGTTTAAAGCCATTACCCCTCGTCCTATTGCTACGTGCCCTTGGGAACAATTCTTCCCCAGCTTTCTTACAGGCACATTTCAGGTACTGGAAGGCTGCTATAAAGTCTCCCTGGAGCCTTCTCTTCTCCAGGATGAACAACCCCAACTCTCTCAGCCTGTCTTCATAGGAGAGGTGCTCCAGTCCTTGGATCATTTTTGTGGCCCTCCTCTGGACAAACTCCAACAGGTACATGTCCATCTTATGTTGAGGGCTACAAAACTGGATGCAGTACTCCAGGTGAGGTCTCATCAGAGCAGAGAAGAGGGGCAGAATCACCTCTCCCAATCTGCTGGCCACACTTCTTTTGATGCAGCCCAGGATACGGTTGGCCTTCTGGGCTGCAGATGTGCATTGATGGCCCATGTCCAGCTTTTCATCCACTACTGCTGCCAAGTCCTTTTCCTCAGGGCTGCTTTCCAGCACATCCTAGCCTGTATCAATAATGAGGATTGTCCAGACCCAGGTGCAGGATCCTGCACTTGGCCTTGTTGAACCTCATGAGGTTCACCTGGGCCCACTTCTCCAGCCTGTCCAGGTCCCTCTGGATGGCATCCCATCCCTCTGGCATGTTGACTGCATCACCCAGCCTGGCATCGTTAGCGAACTTGCTGAAGGTGCACTGAATCCCACTGTCAATATAATCAATGAAGATATTAAACAGCACTGGTCCCAGTACAGACGTCTGAGGGATACCACTTGTCACCGTCTTCCATCTGGACATTGAGCCATTGACCGCTACCCTCTGGATGTGACCATCCAGCCAATTTCTTATCCACTGAACAGTCCACCCATCAAATCCATA
>NW_010326459.1:70788-71236 GCF_000700745.2 Antrostomus carolinensis
ACCCTGGGACGCATCTTGTTAGGTCCCATAGACTTATGTATGTTCAGGTGCCTCAGATGGTCACGAACCTTATTTTCACTTACAGTGGGAGGGACTTGGTCTCCCTGGTCCCTGTCTTGTGGGTCATCACCTTGCGAGCTGTGAGGAGACAGGTTGCCAGCAAAGACTGAGGCAAAAAAGTTGTTGAGAACCTCAGCCTTCTCCTCGTCAGTTGTTACTAGCTCACCATTGTTGCTCACCAGTGGGGGTAGGCTTTCTTTACCCTTCCTTTTCTGGTTTACATACCTGTAGAAGCCCTTCTTGTTTTTCTTGCCATCCCTTGCCAGGTTCAGCTCCCGCTGCACCTTGGCCTTCCTGACCCCATCCCTACACAACTGGGCAATGGCCCTGTACTCTTTCCAGGATGCCTGTCATGCCTCCACTGCCTGTGTAGTTCCATCTTGCCTTT
>NW_010326460.1:0-23186 GCF_000700745.2 Antrostomus carolinensis
TTCTATGATTCTATGATTCTATGATCCCTTGTGTCAAAACCTTGTGCAAAAGGGGCTATGGTTGCCAACTAGGTTGAGGCAGGTCCTATGCCCAGGCTGGGCAGATGTTTCATGTTGCCTCCTGCTGCCTCAGCTGCCAGTGGTGTTATCAGGCATAAGACCCCTGTATCTGCTTCTGGTGCCAGGGAGGTCAGGAGGAACTTTGCTGTTGGCACTTTTTCCCTTGACTCCAATGAGGTGTGGGCTTCTTACGTTGTTCCAAACTGCCGGGCTTAGCCAGTGGAAACATTGCACGTTGAACAGTGTTTTATAGGGATCCCAATACCAAATGAGAGTTCCAGTAGTTTAGCAATAAGTATTTAAAAAGAAAGCAGCTACAGTATATGGACTCCTTTTTATGGAGCAAGTCATTCTAAATTGTGCAGGTTTATAGCGAATTTCTAACATTAAGGTGGTATAAGAAAGCAGATATATTTGAGCACAGAGCCCTTCTACTCCCTATGCCCTTAATCAGATATGTCATAACAAAAGATGAGCTCTGATTTATTTCAGAATGTATTTTTTTATAAAACATGAACCTGTCTCATGCTTGGTCTGACACTTGGGTGACAGATACACACCAGCATGTTACACTAAGGGATAGAGCTAGCAGCAACTTTCCTGACATTGCAAGGGTCAGATAAACTTAGGTGAAAGTTAACTAAGGTGAAACTTTGTCATTCACATAGGTGAATGTCTGAGAGGGTATGAGAAAGAGGCATCATTCTGGTGGTTGTGGGCAGTTTATGCCTAGGCTCCTGAACAGAGACTCTTCTGGGGAGTATGAAAGTGCAAGAGGCAAGGGACACAGGTTACGACAAGACAGATTCTGCTTAGGTACCAGGAGATAAAATTCTTTGCTATGAGGGAGGTCAAACACAGAACAGGTTACCCAGAGAGGTTGTGGGATCTTCATCCTTAGAGATATGCAAAATATAATCGGACAAGGTCCTGAGCAACCTGATCTGACTTTGAATTAGTAGCTAACTTTGAAGTTGGTGCTGCTGTGAAGTGGGAAGGAGGCAGTTGAACTTCAGAGGTGACTTCCAACCTTAATTATCCCGTCCTTATATGTTTTTATATGTGAGCTGGAATAAAGTAAGGTCAGCAACAGGGCTTAAAAGATCACTTTTGTTCTCAGTGACCTTACGACACAGCAGATTTCCAGAAAGCAGCCAGTGCCCCAGACAGGGGAAAAATGTATGTGTTTTTGTAACACTGTTTTTAATTGAGAGAAACTAGCTTCCAGAACTGATTGCTGGGTCATGTAGAGTGACTCTGATTCTTGCCAGAATCTGTCGTCCCAGGGACTCTGATTCTGTGCAATAATCTACCATCCCAGGCCTTTTTGTATTGACATAAAGGATATTTCTGTGGTAGAGAAAGGAATGGATTTAAGTGTAAGGTTTCCATTTGTTTATTGATTTTTAAAGCCAGGATCTCAGGTCCTTACTCCGTTTTGAGAAAGTGTTGATTTGGGAGAGGCCCCGTGTTAATGTCAGGTTCAGCTTTTCCTAAGCAATGACATTAGGACTGGGATCAGTATTCTTTTGGTTGAATGGGGACTGGATGAAGATTCAGAAGATTCTCAGCATTTGTGCCATACAGAATAATCCTTCTGCAGGGTTTGCTCTGCTACCTGGAAAAATTTTTTAATCTTCCCTGTGAAGGACAATCTCTCCAGCTGTTCACAGAACAAATCAAGGTTATCAGCACTTTAATAATCTTCCTTCATGAGTTTTCAGTTTATCTGATTTTAAGGAAGTAACTGCTACAATTCTTTGATTTGCAGCTGGAATGTTAAAATGCTCCAAATTATTTTTTTTAGCCAAGAGAAAAAATTATTTTTTGAGTGCTAAGGAGTTTCTCACAGCTTTCTGATTATTTTGTAAAAATGTACTGCCTGGCATGCCAAGCCAGCCACCAATAACCGGTAGTAGCATGGCTGACTCATTTTGGTTGTATAGAACTATCATAACTACCAAGTATCAAAACTATTAGCTAACAAGTTGAGCAGAGCCTCTCCTGTTGTACTGACATGTGCAGCTTGTTTATACTCTGAATGAAAACCACACAACAGTAAGCTGCCAATACAGTGCAGCTGATTATTTAAAAACCCCACATGGTTGTGTTCATATTGGAGACTGGCACTCCTTGTGAGTATGCACTTTTTATGTAGCTGTCTCAAATCAATGTAAAACTGAAGGTTACCGAAATACAGAGTGTTGACCTAATAAGCCTCTTTGGCTATTGCTGCTTGTAAGCTACAGATGCATGGGTATGAAGTTGTGAATGTACAGAGGCATTATGTTATATTAACAGTTTCAAAATTTGTAAAATCACTAGAATCTTTGTGTGCACATCCGATTCTCATAAATATTATCAAGAGTTACAGGCTGTGGTGTTTGTGGGACTGTACTCTCTAGAGTTCAAATTTTGTAATGTTTGTAGACTTTTTGCTATCTTTTTTTTTAACTGTTATCTGATGTTTTCATCTGATGTCATACTACAAATAAAAAAAGAGCAAACAAAAGGCAGAACAGCTCCAGAGAACCACATGAACACACAGGATAAACCATGATTTGAAAGCAACACTTTGCTACAAACACTCAGGCCTTACTATTTCCTTGCTAATATTTCCCTTTTTGAATCACTTTTTCATGTACTTACCCAGCCTCCATCTGAGCTACGCTTTTTCTGCTCTGTAGAAGAATTCATTTGATTTGACTTCCATTTATTTAAGTGCATGTTGACATTCATTTATTTATTTAAACGTGCATGCATGGGCTTATCAAAGTTAGAGCAAAAGATGTGAGGCCTTTTGTTAGGAAATATTATGGTATTAATTATTATTTTCCATTAGGTTCCCTGTCTAATTTCAGTTTGTAAATCCCTAATGACAGAACCTTTTTTGTGAGTAGCTGTTCCGAGTATCACCTTGATTCAGAACATGGGAACATAATAAATATGCTGCTGGATCAGGCCAGCAGTCCGTCCAGTATGTTGTCCCTAGCAGTGGCAGTAAGGGATGCTGTACAGGGAGAGCACATGAGCCTGACCACTTTTTGTTGTACTCCCCAGTCACCTACTATCACAGGACTAGGAGTTCTAGAGGCAGCATCTCTACCTGTTCTCTTTAGTGTCTGTTTTTATCCATAACTTGTCTAATCTGTTTATGAACCTGCTGATACTAGTTTGACACCACAGTGTTTGTGACACCAAGTCTACGACCTGCTATGTAAAAAGCAGATTACTTATCTGCTGTAATTATCAGCACCTCTAAGGAAGTAACACAGTAGCATCTTAAACACAGATCAAAAGTCTGTTCTACCTTAGGCTTTAGCAACCTAGTACAAAATCATGATTCTTGTTCCAAGTAACTTACTGTGTATTTAAAGCATCCTTAAGCAGAATCTCAAAGTTACAGAAACCTTTGGACCAGAAGTGTTGAGTGCCCATTTCAGTACCTTTAGTAATGTTGATTACTAACCCTGAACCTAGTCTAGGGATGTCTACATTAGCCTTAAGTACATCCCTTTTTTGTCTTTCTTTTATGTTTTTTTTTTTAAGTATACTGTCCTGACTTCTGTTGATCTAGGGGAAAGGATGAAGGCCTGGAGGGGATGCAGAGACCTGAAGATGCTCTTAAAATGCATAGCTAATACTAAACTCACTCTCCCCATGTCCCCTGGAGATGTGGGAAGAAGTGCTGGCCAGTAGTTATGTTCATTGGAAAGCAGTTCCAGCTGCAGGGCGTTTTGCACTGTGGCCCCCCCTTTCATGCAGCAGCTAAGTGTATTTTGCAGCATGTCTTCCTGTCAGGCTGCTTATGCTGCTACACAGACTAATTCTAGACCTCTTAATGTATTATAGTATTACACAGAAGTTTTGGTGTCATTTTTCTAGCTGTTATATCACCTTATCATGTGAAAGCCTCTGGCCTGATGAGCCTGCTGCTTAAGACAGGACAACAACCTGTTTCTGATAAACAGGAGTCATTGCTGGTATCATCTGAAGCACTTGCTCATTTACCTCTTGCTGGGGATCAGCACTTTCCTTTCAAATCTTCAGAAAAAAACCACTGTTGTCAGAATGCAGGCGAATGTCAGATTAGATTTCACCTCCAAAGGAGCGTAACACGCTGAATGCCACGGCAGCTTTAGCCAAGACCCGCCTGTTGACACAGTCAAAGTCATGGTCTCTTTACATTTGGCGATCGCCCTCGGCGCTATTGTTCCAGCCACCAAAGGACAAGCTTGCTTTGACATTGCCAACCAACCGAGTCGCGGTGCCGTGTTCTCACTGCACCAAGGACATTGCCATCCCGGCTGCAGTCACCCCAACTGCGTTCTTTCCCCTTCTTAATCCTTCAGGATTTTGGTGAGGCTCGTGGGGCTCCGTGTGCCCCCTCTAGTGGGTAGCTGATGCAAACGCCTGGCTCGTCTCGGAAAATGCAATGCTTTGTATTTATCTTGGGTGGTGGTAGTTCTGTGTCTGCTAAAGTGAGCGTTGGAAACTGAAATCCCATTCTTTGATCTTGTGGTTTTGTTACTTTAAAAGCCAAAGGCAAATAAAATATGGAACAAAGCTTTTGAAAGATGATAAAATGCATGGCACCAAGTAAATCCGTTGACGATAGTGAGATAGCTTAGTTCTAACAGGGAGCATTTGTATGTCTAGAAGTTTTGCAGCCGTGGGCAAGCACATTTGTTTAGTGTTCTCATGTGAAAATGAATGATTATATTTTTTAAGAAAAAGTTTTAATGTTTTTACCGCAGCAGATGCCTTTGATCAGCATGAATAAAATTATTTGTATGATAATTTGGAATTTAATTTGATTTGCAGTATGTTAATTTAAAATTTTATATCGACTTTTGAAATTACAGTCATCAAGAGGAGGGCCCGAAATTCTCATTTGAGGTTAAATAAGGGGAGAGTGATTGCTTGAGGAACTGATGTTCTGAAATGCTAAGATGCCTAAGTGAACTCCTGCTGTGTAAGGAGCAATAAGCATTTCACAGAGGCCATTACTGGGCAGAAATGAAACACAGAATAGGAAGACACACTATCTGTTTTAAAAACTAATTTCGCTGAAGGTGGAAACAATGTTAGATAACAGGATGACATTTTAACTTCTTAGATATTTGACTGAGCAAAACTTTGATCATGATTTTACAATGGGAATTAAATCTAAGAGTTTGTGGGTTTTTTTTAGCTGTTTTATCTATGTGGAATGTGCAAAAGTTGTTGGCAGATAAACTTCAAAGCAGCTGTGCTTAGGATGCTGGAGCTCTGCAATGTTATCAGTCCCAGCCACAGATATTACATTATAGCATTAGTGCTGGAAAAACTCATGTTTGAAATGCATATTCCCTCTCAGTAGATAGCGCTGTCCCTCCATGCCCTCCTTCCTTCCTTCCTTCCTTCCTTCCTTCCTTCCTTCCTTCCTTCCTTCCTTCCTTCCTTCCTTCCTTCCTTCCTTCTTTCCTCCCTTTCTCTCTCTTTCTCTTTCCAACTGTCAGTCTTCCATCACTTTTCTTTTTTTCCTCTTCCCCTCATCTCCCTTCCCACCCCTCTCCTTCCTCTCCCTCCCCTCCGTTCCTTCCTTTCCAACTATCTGCTGGTCTGTCTTCTAGTGCTTTTCTGAAACAACACTTCCCAAATCATGTTGTGACACCTCACCAGAACAGACTTCATGTTTACTGTCGAATGCCTGCTGCCTGACATATATTCATGCATTAACTCCTACAAGCCCTGCTGCCTTGTGGAAGATGGCAGCTGAGGGCTCATATTTTATGCTTCAGCATCCCTTTCACTGCTGTCCCTAAGGTGGTCCTCCAGCCATTTTTCTGTGCTCGACTTTCTCTGTTTAACCTTTCCTGAAATCACTTTTCCTACTCCTACTACTGACATTTGAGTGACTCATCTTGGGAGGTGATATGTGAGACAATTGACATTAAGATAGTACAGTCAGCCAGTCCAACGTGTGTTTGGACAACCTATGTCCATAATCATACTGCTGCCTTGGAAGAGAGCTGGCTGGCTGAGAAGCAACATTGGAGGGTTTCATTAGCTGTTATTTCAGTATTAAAAGTGAGGGAGTTGGTAAATCATTATCGTCATTAGCATAGTTACTTACACCTTTGTTGTAGATATTTGGTAGCTGGCTATACATCACTTTCTTTGCAACTGACCTGTTTTTCCTTGGGGTTCCTGATGCTTATAATAGGAATCCACTTATATATACACGTACAGTGATAGGCATGCACATATGTATTTTCATGCATGAACACACACACATGCTGAGGCTTTGTTAATTGGTGTTAACTGCTGATGTTTTTTAATAACAAAACATATGTCTCTATTGGTCTATTTGCACTGCTTTGTTTTAGCTTCATCTAATGCACTGGAACTCCACACTGTACAGCAGCATTGATGAGGCAGTAGGGAAGAAGCACGGCATAGCTATTATTGCTTTGTTTGTGCAGGTAAGTTTCCTGTGTTGCACTTGTGTCCATATACTATCATTTGTCTGAGGAAAATGAATTCCTCTCCATTTTCTTTCATTTTTAATGTTTTTATAAAATTAAAAAAAATGTATGACTGCTGGTATTATTCAAAAGATACTTCTCAGTCATGTCTTCTGTGTATGGGCTAAGTAGGTAATTCTTGTTTAAACAGGATGTTGGAAATATGTTCGTTAAAGAAGGGGTATACATAGTCAGCCATTTCTCCATGACCCTGGCTGTAAGCAGACATCCACTCTCCATTCCTCTGAGGGCAGAATGAGGGCTGTCAGGAGGTATAAGTACTTCACTCTCTGTGTAATGTGTTTTTCTCCATTCCTGGCCAGGTCTGCTCTTTGAGGATTGAGGAAATACAGACAGGAGAGGAGGAAAGAGGGGAAAAAAGCCCACTAACGCATTGGCATAGCTGAAAACTGCTAGTAGGATTGTGCTTTTCCGAACACAGGGACAAGTGTGTTTCTTCATACAGGACAAATGTGAGGTGGGGTCATACTACTTCTTCAGAGACACCAGACTGAGTGAGTCTTGCCACAGACACTCAGAAAAGCCTGCAACGAGGAGGCTTAAAGCTTGCTGGGGAGAAAGTGTAATGCAGCCTGGAAGTTAGCCCCATAATCTAATTGCTGTTGAAAGTTTTTCAAAGGCTGCACCCTATAAAGAGGATTTTCAGTGTCCTCAAACGCCAGATTCTCATTCTGCTGCAAAATGGCAAACTTATTTAAATGGATTTGGAGGAAGAGGTTTAGAGTTCATGCTTAGATAAAATGGATTTTCTTTCACAGTGATATTACTAATTTGTCATATTCCATAACAAGTTTATGAATGCCTTTGAGCTTTACCTCTGTTTGAATTTAAAGGTACATCAGTTACAGCTCCAAGACTCAGATAGAACTGCTAAAAATGGAAGTTAGAAAGTCTTCAGTTTTGTATCCTAGAGGGCTATGTGATAATTGCTTATGTAAGTCACCTTCTAATTCCAGCAGAGGTAACCTTTGAGTTAGTTAGAAAGTTATATATAAGTTCTTAAATAAATCCAAAACTTCAATTATACATTTTCCATTTCTGGTCTCTCACCTTCATCAAAATTCTTAAGCATTCTAAAGGGACTTTTCATGATCCAAGAAAGGCATTATATAATTACAACTGACCAAGGAAAAATAGTATTTATGCTGTTTATTTCAGGAACAGGGAGAGGAAATTTGGTGATCATTTTTTCCTGTAAAAGGCATGGAAATACAATGTTTTTGCACCACAGTTCTAAAAACGTCATTTTAAAGTCAGTGAAAATATTTTCACTGATTTAAGTCACTTGGTGATTATTAATTTAGAAACATCGTCTTTGAAGTGATTTCAAGATCTTCTACACCCTTCAAAGGTTTTAAATAGAAATCCCATTCTGAAACAAGAGGAAATCCTCTTAAATTCCTAGAAATAACAGTACCTTTTGTTGACACTCAGTTGTTACTTTCCAGTGACTGCTGTGCCATTCTATTCCAAGAGAAACAAAAAGCAAACAATTTTTTCAGAGTTCAGCTCTCCCCTTCTCACTCATGCCTGCTTCATTCCTTACCTTGTATGTGTACATACTGGAAGAGAAATCACGTGGAAGGCTGTTCTGAGTCTTCCTGTTTTGACAGTGTTGTTCTGAAGATAAAAGCTAGGGTCTTAGGATGGGTGACTTAGATCAGAAGCAGCTGAAATCAGTGTGCAGAGTGAACAACGTTCATGTAAAATAAGAATCTCATATTTCAACAATAAGTTTCTTTTGAAAGCTCCATCTTCTTTGCCTTAAAGGCACTTGGTAAAGGCAGTGCTGCAGACTGCTGGGAGCAGGATCCTAGAGATGCCATAAGGGAGGGGATCTGCCATTCTGCGCTCTGCAGACAGGAAAAAAATTACACCGAGCTTCAGAGATACCTTGGACCAGATTTGCGGTGCTGTGGGAACAAATTCAAAAAGTGTCTGTTGTGCTTTTTCACTCTGTTCCTTTCTGTGTCCTTTTCTGACTAACTGTATCCTTGGCATTTATATGCCATAATGCCGTATGATTTTGACTCCAGATGCAGTATATGCTGCAAAACAGAGTTAGTAAAAGCTACCAGACTTAGCGGTGACTCTTTCTCTTGTTCTGTGAGTTTCTGTCTCTTTTAAAATTATTTACACCTTGATTACTTTTGACTGGTGGCTTTATAGTGATTTAATTGTTTGGGGTTGCCATGTATCAGTGTATTTGGTTAACACAAGGTTGTGTAGCTTAGCTAAAACAACTACAGAACTTACTGTTCTGGTTGATTTCTGTCTTACCTCACAGTTTCAGAAATAGCAAAATACTGAAACTCGTCTTTCCTTGCTGTATTTCAGATAGGAAAAGAGCATGTAGGCCTAAAGGCTGTAACTGAAATTCTCCAGGACATCCAGTACAAGGTAAGGCATTGTTTTCCTTCACTGACCAGAGAGAGAGTGAGAGAGTGAAGGGTATCTATGAAACACTGAAGCCAAGTGAAGGGTTTCAGATGCATCTGTGGTAAAAGCATGTGTAAAAGCCATAGTTTGGTCACCTGCATCAGAAGCTCAGCATTTTACTGTACTTTCAGATAATATGAAATCTGTATAGTCATTTCCCTTTCTGATGGCCAGAAGGTTTGATCTTCTATATCAAGTAATGGATTGCAGTCATTATCATGAAAGCAGTATGAATGCAAGCACTGCAACATGCTTAGTGAACACCACCAGCAGCAGCGCCTTTAGAGTTACCTCCTTGTAATTTGTAGAGGAAAAGAATAGATTAATTTAGGACCTGTATTAATTTGCAGTGGGAGATCAGCAAAAACATAATGCTGCCTTGTCACATGGATTATTTGTGGGGGTCCTGAAGGACGGACAATAAGCCTAGCAAGACTGAGGAGATATGAGTGCTCTACAGAATGTTGATGCTATTTTAAATGACCTTGGGCAAGTTAGTTCCATCTCTCTGCTTCATGGTCTCTGTCTGTAACACAGACATAATCATACTTACCTTTGATTTTAAAGAATTTTGTGATGTATTAATGAGATGTATTGTGTCCAGTTCTGGGCCCCACAGTTCAAGAAGGATAGGGAACTGCTTGAGAGAATCCAATACAGAGCCACCAAGATGATTAAGGGAGTGGAGCATCTCCCTTATGAGGAAAGGCTGAGGGAGCTGGGTCTCTTTAGCTTGGAAAAGACTGAGGGGAGACCTCATTAATATTTACAAATATGTTAAGGGCGAATGTCATGAGGACAGAGCCAGGCTCTTCTCAGTGATGTCCAATGATAGGACAAGGGGTAATGGGTGCAAGCTGGAAGACAGGAGGTTCCGCTTAAACTTGAGAAAAAACTACTTTACAGTGAGGGTGACAGAGCCCTGGAACAGGCTGCCCAGGGAGGTTGTGGAGTCTCCTTCTCTGGAGACATTCAGAACCTGCCTGGACACCTTTCTATGTGATCTCATCTAGGTGTTCCTGCTCCGGCAGGGTATTGGACTAGATGATCTTTCGAGGTCCCTTCCAATCCCCAACATTCTGTGATTCTGTGATTCTGTGTATTGGTGTGAAGAGATTAGCCATTCACTTCAGTGGATGCTGAACTGTAGAAAAATGAGTAGCTGTCATTAGAAGGGAATTGAAAATCTTATTTTAGTCAAATAATATATGCCAAACTTTAGTCACGATGTTTAATATTATAAGCTCATTGTTTATGAAGGTGTCAGAGAAAACAATACTGTATGAAACTCTGTAGTTTCATTATTGAAACTGACAGCCAAGTAGAGGAAGGTCATGAAAGGCCTTGTCATTGTGAACGTGTTATACTAATGACTTTCAGAGGGGCAGCATCAAATATACTTTTGGCATACATAAAATTTTCTTGCATTAAATATGTGGAACCAGCTTTATTTCATTAAGCATTATCCGCATTGGTCAAGGAAAAGCCCATTTTGGCCCTTGTTTTTTAAACTCATTTTGTGTGGAACCCCTGGATTTCATGTAGAGAATTTCAAGGCTAGGACCTAGAAGGAGCCCAGGTGCTAATGGCAGAAAGTTAACAAATTGCTGAGATAACCTTAGAATTAAAATATAAAATAGAATAAAAAAACCTGGTTACGTAGCTGCAAGGACAAATGCAATGATGATTAAATGGGGGCTATTAATGAAGTTGTGTTGCACAGGAATTCAAGGCTTAATGTTATGAGAAGACACAGTGCGTTTTACCTTTCTGTTCATCATCATTTTAATATGAAACTAGAGATAAGATTAATTTGTATTCATTTTTCCAGGGAAAGTCCAAAACAATACCCTGTTTTAATCCCAACTCTTTATTGCCAGGTAGGTGCCTTTGCTTACTTTTGTGTGGGTGGATTACTAGCTAATTGCAGAGGCAGTCTTGATCTAAAGCATAGCCTGACTGCAAACCTAAGAATGTGTCCCATAAGGTGATAATGCATTTTGCACCTAGTGGTGCTAACAAGGGGAGGGATGAAGTCCCTTTGGAGTTTATGATAAATCTGCACCTTCAGTGTATGAGTGGGATGTGATGCTGTAGTCCATACACTGCTGGCAACACCGTGGCTAGCTTTCTTCATGATTTATCATCAAGATTTATCATCCCACCTACTCCCACAGCTGTATGTACTCCTTTCTCTACTTTGGCATAAAATAAGAAGCTTAAGGTTACCCACTTACCAAGGTTGCTTTTTGATAGCATCAAAAGGCGATGCCATAATGCAATCAGTTGTATAGCATACAAGGAGTAGTCACAATGGGAGGCAAATTCAAATGCATATAGCTGAAAGTTAAAGAGAAAGAGTAGGAAGCAACCACTTCCTCTGCCTTGTCTTGAAAAAAAATGTGGCTTTTCAAAAAATGCATTCTACAAGATGAATCTTTCTGAAAGGAATCCTTCTGAGCTAAATTCCAAGTCATAGTGGCAAGATATTCAGTTCTCCAAAGTAATCCAGGTCTACATTATACTATATTAATTATATCAAAAGAATATTGTTTAGGTTGCAAAGTCAAGTGCTCAACTATTAGGAATTGCAAGAATTAAGGCTGCCTGTGCCTCTTCAAGCATATGCATTGTAAAACATCTTTTAATTGCGTGACTGTAAGTTATTTTTTACAGGACTCCTGCTTCACAGTTCCTGTCTGATGCTAATCAAGTCACATAAACCAAAATTTTCATAAGTCATCTCTAACTACGTGTTCCTCATTTTCTAGGTGCCCGACTTGAGATCATGGGGTCTGATTTGCAGAAGTGCTGAGTGCTTACACCTCCAACTGAAGTCAATGGGAGCAGTGCTCTGACTGCATTAAGTGCTATAGAAAGTTAACTACTCTGAGAAATCAGGTTCTAAGCATCTCATATTGAACACCTCAAATGAGTAGATGCATTTGACCTTAACTTCTCTGTGCCTCAGTGCCCCAGCTTTAAAGTATGGGAGTAATCTGTCCTTCCCCACCACACTGGGATGTTGGAAGGATAAGTTAATTCTTGTTTGTGAAGCACTCAGACACTGAAGAAATGAGTGCATTAAAAATATGAAAAATGAGAAAATGTGGTCCTTTGAACAAGCAGGATTTGAATAGCATGAGAAAAAGACCAAGGACCACATCCTGTACTGAGAAATACAAATGTTATTAGATGCTTTTCAAGAGAAAATCATCCATCTTTGCAAGTAAATGATGAAAGGTTCTCCAGAAAAGGCATATGTGATCATGTAACAAGACAATGTCACAATGCATGCACAAGACGGGCTGAATTAATTCTTGCAGTTCTTAACTTTTGAGTGTTTGACAATGCAACTTGCTTTCAATGGATTCTGTGTAATTCCCTAACTGAGAAAGAAAATTACAGCAACCAAACAAAATCCACTCACTGACAATCACAGACTTCATTAGAAAAAATTAATTCTACTGATATTCTTCTGAGCTGGTAGTGAAATGGCAGTAACAAGTTAGATCAACCAAGCCAGTTTATTCCAGTTTCCAAACTCCCATCCTGTCCTTGTCAGGCTAATCACAACCTTCCCCCTAACTCTCCGTGCCATGATTAACCAGCCTTTGTCTCCAGTTCCTCTCAAGGTTTGTTTCTTGTCCCCTCTTTTCAGTGCGGTGGTTTCCTATACATACTTAAACTGTGTCAGGGAGTCATTTGTGAGTATGGCCTACAGCAGAGGAGTGCAGCCTTGTGTAGTCTCACTTATGAAAGGTGGTGTGACAGTAATCTCTGGAGAATTAAAATTAAAATAATATCAAACATATATGTAGAGTTAAAACTCTGCTTGGACAAACATTTTCTTCAGAGGCAACTGTTTATTCTAACAGTTATTTATAAAAACATTAATAAATTTATAAACTTATTAAAATATTTATTCTTAAATAAACCTTGTTTTTTTCCCCTGTGAAATTCAACTCGCTTTTCCAAAGCTAGAAGACACCAGTGTGTTTCAAAAAATATATCATCAGAATTGTGAACTGCAAAATTTGGCTTGAGCTGTTTTCACTGAATTAAAAAAAAAAAAAAGAAATGAATTCATCCTTGAGACATATCCTAAATGTAGAAGTCAGTTAAAATTTGACCACCCCAGCCTTCAAAATGGGATGTCTCTTACAGCTTTTGACACTAACAGTTCTTTCCCACCATATTACTTATTTGCTGTGTTAGTTTAAGGAGTTGTGCACATGTTATTTTTCACATCTATAAAGTGACATTTTCATCTTTAAAATACACATCTGTGGGGGAAAGTTACTGTAATATAATGACCACAAGCTCATGTATGTTCATGTGAGAAAGAAAGTAGTGGACAGTATTTGGCAGGTTATAAATTCACATCTTAGCTTACTGCATACTAACTTCATCATATGAGCAAGCCAATTATCTTCCTTAATGTCATTAAAATTCCATGTTTCTTTTAATTTTAGATCCTCTTCTGCGTGACTACTGGGTATATGAGGGCTCTCTAACCATTCCACCCTGCAGTGAAGGTGTCACCTGGATATTATTTCGTTATCCTTTGACTGTGTCCCAAGTGCAGGTAACAGCTGTGTTTAAAGTGACCTTGGAATATGGTTACATGCTAAAGGTTATAGCGTGTAAATATATGTATCAGGACATTATATCTGTTCTTCTTGAAGATCCCATTAGATCAGTACATGGCTTTTCAAGTAAAGGTTAAGCCTTTTGAGTCACTGAAAGCAATGCAAAGGTCAGAGATGAAAAACCTTATCATTTATCATCTGCATTTAAAATAATTCTTTATTTAAGTGAAAGAAAAGGAAAGAAAGAAAGAAGTCAATGGGCAAAAGAAATTCAACTCTTTGTAATTGTGAGCTTTCAAATATCACTGCTTTTTGATGTTAAAGGAACAAAAAAGCACAGGGAGACACTATATCCTGGAGAATGAAAAATGTTAACATAGTACAGACTAGCTATATTATTGCATTGAGCTAAATTTAACTTATCTTGCTCTTTTTAAATTCTGTTTTATAATAAATGTCAAATGGAAACTACCTATTTAAATTTTATTTCACACGTATGTATTTTAAAGTGGTTTTTTAAAAAAAAATATATCTAAAAGCCATGTGAGTCTTTCTATAGAAAACATTTCAAATCTGCCTACAAATAATCCCAGTAAAAACAATGAAAACTCCTGATGAATGTTCTATCACAGTCTGTGAATCCCAGATGGAGGAATGTGGGCTTAATTTCAGTGAAACTGTCTAGAATCCCTGAAGCTGAATGTGTTAATTTTCATTGCCTGCTCTGAAGCATGTGCAAACAGAAGGAAAAAAGTATAAAAGGTGATAAATTCAGATTAAAATTATTTCAGCTTTAATAATCTAAATTTTTGCTAGTAATCCCAGCACAATATTTTAACAATTTGAAATTGGCAGGTTTTTTTTTCATATGAGAACTGAATTCTGGTTCCAGTTATAGGATAAAAGCAGTAGCTCCCAATGAGCTTATTTGTATGATAGCTGCAACTTGAATGTGCCCCCTCATGAATCTGCTATTTATTTGCTTATGAAAGGATAAGTCTCATGGTTGCTTACTACTGAGTAAATGGAAACAGAACTCTGTTGGCATTATTAGATTCAGAATAACTTTTAAAGACAGAGTGCATTTTGTAACTTGGCAGCTAATTGTCCGGATATGATATGGATAAATAAGAGGACTTAATCAGAAGTATACAGACCATAGCTATTATACTGATACATTGTATGATATTTTATTTCATGCTAGTTGCAGATTTTGTAGTCTCTATTCCCTTTTAATCCAGTCAATGCACAGAGGAGGGTACAGTTCAAGCCATCCACATGTGGTGGGAGATGGTGAGTTGGTGAATGAAAGAGGAATTAAACAAAGAAATGCAACTTCTGTTAATATTATTATGTGCTCATTTACCACAAGAAAACGAGATTTTGGAACATGATGTGAAGCAGATATGTCTTCAGAAGACAATATTGTGTCTGGGGAAAAGAGTGACACATAGTGCCTGGGGAAAAGAGTGTGATTCATAACCATGGCCTTCTTAGGTGAGGGGGAGCTGGTTTGTGTTGCTGCATTACTTTGATTGCTATAGACCCAATCCAACAAGAACATTGCAGTGACGAAGGATGCACCAGTCATGGAGGAGCTCTCTCCCTGCCACTAACACAGTATGCAGGTGAGACGTGGCACTGGAGCAGGGTGAGAGATTGGAGCTGACTTATGGCAATACGATCCTCAATACTTTGTACTTCTTGTAGATCAGCATCAATTATTAAAAATCCTTCACTGCTAGTTATAAATGCAGCAGCATTAAAGTTAAGGTTGTGCAGAAAAGACTTATTTAGAACATAAAGGACTTTTGCCAAAGTGGGATAAAAATTTTACTTGCATCAGATACCACTTTCAGATGTCAACTAAAAATAACTATGGTGACAAGTAAGTGAGAGACAGTGATTCTGGGATTCTAGAGTCAAAAGGGATTGAGAGTTCTCCAAGGTACCCAAAATAAGATTTAGGGGGGTACCAGAATATTTTGTTATAGACAACCAAGATTTTAACTTGTAATTTTGGTGGCAATTAGATATCTGGCCTCTTTTATGCATGTAGCCATGACTGCTTGTGAGAGATTCTGTTTAAGGAAGGATTAGAAATGCAAGGGCTTTTTTCTGTGGAAAATAAGATGATGTAGTGTAGCATATACCATTCTTTATCCATGGAAGGCTGGTAAAGGCATTTAATTTTATTAAGCCTGCTTGTAGTATTGAAGCATAGATTTCAGTGCAAATGCATTTCTAATGGATTTAAATACTTCATTTTTACATGTGTCGTTAACTTGTGGAACTTTCTTATATGGGATACAACTGAGTACAGCTTATGAAACTTCAAGCATTTTGTATAAATGCTAGTAGCATCTGTGGTTATAGTGAGTAAGAGACAAGTTCAAGGCTTTCTGTCTTTGTTTTTCAGGCCATAAAATAATCAACTTCTAAGTGTCAATGACAAGTAACAATAAAGAATGACAGAGTCTGATATGGAATAGGTTTTATTGCCTTCCTCTGATGAAGCTAGACAAGATACTATTTCACATTCCCATTTCTGTAATTAACATAGCAATATTGATTAGCTTAACAAACTGTGAATCATAAGGGGAAAAAAATAATAAATTCTGAATTCTAGTTCATGATCACATCTATATATTTTCACATTTGCTTATTTTGAGACAATAGAGAAGTAACTATTTTGGCATAGGTGTAATAGGCTGACCATTGCAAAGTAGAGAACCTTTTTCTATTTCTCCTGAAGACATTTATAGACAGTACAGTTCTACTGATGAGTTGATTTGCTGCTGATCTATTCATATCAACATTCACAGTGTTAAGTGAAGAGAGATTAACCTCTAGATGCACCTTACTTCAACAGCTGGGATCTGAATGTGTTCGTTATATGAGCAGCAAAAGAGTAAACCAGGACTGCAGCATCAGGATGTGCTTTCCTGGAGTCCAATGCTGTTTCCTCACTGGAAGTCGTTTTCTTTGGCATGAGGCTTCATTTCCATCAGAGACCCATTTCCTTCATGGGTGGTCCTGTGAGGTCTAGATAAATTGTGCAGTCAACCCTTCTCCCATGGAGAATAAGGGCTTTGCAAATCTGGTTCTTGTGAGATTTATTACTGACCTCAGTGGAAAGGAGCTTGCCTGGAAAGCTGCACCCTGCAGTGCTCTTTTTGCATATTCCTGCCATCCTTTTGTGGTTTTTATCATCCTGACTTGTCTTATGTTGAAATATACAGCCCAGAAATAATTGTGTTGACTGCTTTTGTGAGACACCTCTCCCATGCGTGTACTCTGCTGAAATGCAGAGGGAGAAAATAGAGAACTTCCCCCATTAGGCCAATAAAAAGCAGGAAATAATTGAAAAAGATTTGTTCATGCTTCTCTCCACTATATTTTTTTAAAACTGGACATTTGTGAGTAATGTGCTTTGTGGTTCACTGAAGCCCAGAACAAGTACATTGTCTAAGCCACTCAGAGTAGGGATTTTAAACAATGATGCAGCAAGGAGCTGTCGTCCTTCTGTGCCGGTTGTCAGACTTAACTGGGTTTGTATTGAACGGCGAGGTCTCTAGTCCTTTTGTCTACCTCATTCAAAATCAAGACCTCCTAAAGAACAGAAATAATAATGAGCATATGGAGCTGGAGTGGGAATTGTGCAAAATTTATGTAGTTTGTGAAATAAAGCTCTCTGAGAGGTTCACGGTATTCTGTTCACTGGGAAACAGGTCTGTGTTCTTGGAAGGTGTCATGGAGGCATGTAAAATTTTCAAACATAAGAATAATGCTTCTATTCCTCATATAGAATAAATGTTTGTAGAGAAAACATGAAAATTCTTTCTTTTGTGTGTTATATTCTTCAACAAATTTTTAAGTGAAACAGAAAAAAGCAGTATTCAGGATCTGAATACAGGGAAGTGGTTAAAATGTGCCTGTAAAATTCCACAAAATATAAACTAACTTTGTTTTTACTCAGTAGAATTGCTAACATTATGTATTTACTCTTTGATTGATTAGAATTGGATCCTGAATTTTGGTGTGAACAGGCCTGGGTCATCCTTAATGTCTTCTGGGCATGAGAAAAACTTCTATAAATGGTTATTCCTGTTGAAAATATATTAATATCCAAAGGTGCTTAGCTGTGTGCCTCTGAAATACCCATTTCCTTGGCAAGCCTACAAGGGTGTACTTCACAGCAATGACTTGTGAGAGGCTGGGAGGAGATAGTAAATGATAGTAAATTGGAGGAAGCAGGATGAGTAGGGCACACATACTATTGCCTTATCATATAGACATTTAATTTGAAAAGTAGCATCAGCACAGGTAGTGTCCTTTTCTGACAACTACTCCTCAAGAATGAGGCAGACCACCATGGATACAGAGGATCTCTGTCATGGAGATCTGAACCACGATAGAAAAAACCGAACAAGGAGGCTGGTGGGCTCAGAAGCAATTCCCTCTTGGAGTAGGGCTGTAATTCTTGACTTCCCTGAAGACCAAAGAGTGGGCACAGGGATCAAGTCAGGCCTAGTTTCCTGACTGAAGAAACTGAAACTTGCATTGTAAGGAGTACCTCCCAGAGAAAGATTTCACTATGGGAATTGGGGCAGAGCATTTGTAGTTATTGTGGGAGACAGCTCACAATTGCCAGCTTTGCAGAGAGTCTGCTCATCCCTCTCCTTCATCTGTGTTTGTTTGAAGTCTCTCATTCTCAAAAGATCAAACAAAAGCCACATTCTTGTAAAACATTCCTTCCTAAACGACAATTATTTCAGACTTTCCATAGTTGATACAGATGGTGAAAGAGGGTACCTTTACAAAACCCATTCAGTGATTTACCAGCACTTGACTCCTGAAGACTTTTTCAGTTCCAAGCCTGTAGTGGGTTTGTTTTCAGTTTGCTTTAAACAAACAAACAAACAAACAAACAAACAAAATCTTCCAAAACAGAGTTCTGCCTCTAAAAGCACTGAAAGGAGCTTTACAGTTTCTTCTGCTTTTCATCTTTTCAGTCTAAGCTGTTGCCTTCTATCTCAGCTGCAAGAAGCTGAGTGTTGTTTTCTAAGCACACTATTTTTTGAGGAAAATACAGCAGAGCAGGGCTAGCCTCTAAATCAAGTAAATAAGTCTATATCAATTCTGCTGTAGAGTGGAAAACAACAATAAAGGCAGTTGTCTTCAAGGTTGCAGTAAGAATGTATTGTCCACAGGCAATATAAGAATAAAAATGCCATTACTTGCTGTTTAGTACCTAATTTCTTTTAATTCTGGAATCACACTTGCATTCTCCCTGTAATCCCTTGAGGGTATTTTTCATAGAGAAATTCACTCTATAATTTCTTAGATGATAAAATGATTAAATACTTCAGGCTCCATTTTGCTTTCTCTGTAGCTTCAGTTTCAAGTTACAGCTGAGCTGGATAGTGAGGAAACGCAGGGTCAGTACAGTACAAAGGCTCAGGCTAGGGGAGTCAGCTTGCTAGTAGGTTTGCTGTATCCAGCTAAGTAGCTTGTAAATATGCCCAAGCAACAATGAACACTTTTTTTTTAGTAGTTATAATGACTTATTTAAAATATCAGACTCTTAAAAACCAGCACTTTTGAACAATAAGGTATAACATTGCTGAGATACACATTAATTTTCTTAGTTTTTTATCACACAGAGCTTGATTCTGATACTAGGGATGGAGATGGAAGCTTCTGATATTCTTCCCTAAAAAAAGATTAGATTTAGAAAAATCTAAAAAGAGTCTATAAACTGAAAACATGCTTGTATTGTACCAATTGAAATGTTTTGTATTGTTTTTTGACTGTATTTGATTTTCTAAGTACGCTTAGCACCTACACTTACAGAAATTTTGAAGTGGTATTTTGTTTTGATATAAAAAACCGTATTTTTCCATAGAAAATGTCAACAGACTTCCTCTAAAGCTGAGAGTCTGTTAAGAATTTTCCTGGTTTAGAAGATAATTTTTATTTAAATGAAACAACAATTTCAAGCAATAAATAAATCGCTGTAAAAGTTCAAACCAATTTATGGTTGACCAAGTTATTCCTGAAATGCACTTCTTTGAAGAAGAACAGAATCATTACTCTAATGTCACAACTGTGAGGTTGATTAGTAGGATGTAATCTACAATGGCAAAGAAGGTTACAGATCCCAAAAGAAGTTACAAAAAAGCAAAACCATATGCATAAAAATTCTTATTTTTCTGTCTATGTTAGATGTTTTGACAGTGCTGACAATTATTTTAAAATGTTACTAATGATGTATATTGGCTTTTGTATATGGTACCTGAACACTCCAAGTTTCAAAGCTGCACAAGTGGGTGGGTAAGGCTGATTTTGATAATTAGTCCCACAGTGAAGAACGTATCTCAGCTTTTTCACGTCTATTTTTCTGCCTTTCAGATAGAGGAATTTCGTAGACTGAGGACACATGTCAAAGGTGCAGAACTTTTAGAGGGCTGTGATGGAATCCTAGGAGATAACTTCAGACCAACTCAGCCACTTAGTGATAGAATCATCAGGGCTGCATTTCAGTAGCAAGAAGAGGAAAAACAATAGAAATAAATCTTTATTAAGGTAAGTAAAAGCTTAGCAGAAAAATTGAAACATTGAAATAATTTTCATAGAGGAGATTTAGCTAAAAGAGAAAACACACTGAGTTAATTTCTGCTAATATTATGATAGATTATCACAACTGGAAATTTTGACATTGTACTGTTTTATTGTATCCTGTGGTATAATAGTTTGGTTACTACTGATTCTTTAGTGGCTGGAATAGTTGGGTTGCTATTAGGTTCTTTAGTGGCTGGAATCTAATATGTGATTTAGTGAAATTAAATATTTGTATTGACTTCAGTAGGCAGTGGATCATGCACAGTTAGGTCACAATTACTTCTTGTGGCTTTAAATTGCTCCTACTGCGGTGAGCAACAGCACAGTATGCCTAGGTTATGTGGTAGATTTCCCCTCAGTGAGGTTCACTGATTGATTTCTTACTGTGTTTTTAGAAGACCAGTCATTGGTGAATCTTTCTAGTGTTATCTGTTAAAAATGAGGATAGTAGTTCTGGAAGGAGGCCTTTGTGCAAAAAACCCAGTGCAGATAAAAGAGGAAACTAATTAGCTTCTGTCTTGGCTGATTTTTCATATTTCATTCATCAAAATAGTTGTTGCTTCTTATTCTCAGTGATGTTTTCAGCCTTCAGTGGCACACAGAGCAAGAATTTAAGAATGACATTGGATTTGGTGCATGAGGGCTAGTACTCATGTGAACCTGCATTATCCCCACTTCAGTTGTTAAACTCTCTCATTCGTGTTCCCCTTGCCTCTATCAATTACTAGATAAATTCCCTCAGTGCTCAACAATTACTCCTGAACCTCATTGTACTTAGTTAATGAGTATTTTACTATAATGAAAAACCCGGTAGTGTGATTCTGAGAGAGTTAAAGAAAATTTTCTAGACACCTACTTACCTTGAAAGTAGTGAGTCAAGACACCAACATTTATGGTTGATTTTGTAATGAATTGGCCCCACCTTGGTATGAATAGTAAAACAGCTAATCTGGGAAGTCTTCAAAAAAGAATGAATCTGTTCACTTGCTTTCTTTAATAAGTCCTACTACTTTTTAACATAGTAAAATTTTTCATCTACTATCCTACAATAGTAGGATATTTAAATAATAAAAACATTGATACTCCCCATTACCCTATTTTACTAGTAGAATCAATTATTTAAAAGCATCAATTTTTCTATCTGCACATTTCTTCAAAGCCATATGCTCATGAGAGAACTAATTATCCAGAGTTCCACCTGGAAGCAGGCTGCTGAAAGGTTTTTTGTGTACACTTTTGGGTAACAACATTTATTTGTACATTAAATTCTTGCCATATCTAGGTCAATGATGGAACTCCTTAGTTCACTTCAGGCTCTATTGTGGAGTTAAACCTCTTCAGAGCATGCTCTGGGACCAGCCCCCAACTTCATGTGAAGTTAACAAATGATCAGGCAGCAGATAACCCCTAAAAGAAATTAATAATTCAGTGCTTCCAAAAATGGATCCATTAAAACTGAGTGGGGAGATTATCTTTCCTCCTGCATGTGACAGAAATTAAATGGGCTGGGACAGTGGCCAACAATTTCATGGTCTTTCTATATAGTGTAAGTATTCAATATAGTGTATGCATCTAAACATTTTTGAAGTAAGGGTTTCTTTGTATTTTATAACCCTATTTAATATCTGCATTCCAGAAGTTAAGCAAAGAAGGCAAAACATTGGTCCTTTTGTTTATATGGTTTTCTCATTCCCATATTTAATTTTGGGCACATCCCTAAGCCCAATTCTCAATTACATGGTTCTGTGCAGTCACCAAATGTCATCACTTTAATCTTGAAATGGATGTTTCAAATTCATCCTGGTTTCTGCATAAAAATTACTTGGGAAAATCATAGCAATATTAAAGTACAATTTTTCTCAGAGACTGAATAATGCCCTCAGGCCAGCGCAGGTAATTCAAGTCTGTAACAGTGAAATTACTTGACACACTGAGTTTGAATTTTAAGCATGAAAGAGTTTCCTTTACAATGCTGGAATTGAAATGTAAAAATTTCCCTTTTGCTTTCATATTTGAAATTTTATTACATTTGTCAATACTTACAAAGATTGTTTTAAATAATAAGATTTATCTTGGCCATGCTTCACAAAATAATCTGCAGTTTTAATTCCCAAATGATGGAATTTTTAAATGATAGTCCTCACTGTAGGGCTATGCTAATTAGAGACTCTCAAGCACTGAGAAAGAACTGTGACTCCTGGCATTGTATAGCCCACAGAAGAAATGGCACTTGGTTCTCTACTCTTGATTGATTATTTATCAGAAATTCATTTGGCCAGGTCTTCTTTTTAGTTTTGGATGCATCAGTCCAAATATCACTGAACCAATCAAGGGTTCACAGTATATCCTTGCTATTGAGTTTGTCTCTGGGGAGCTGGAAACTAGATATGTAAAGTGTAAAAAGAAATGTGTGGCTTTGATCACTTTCTTCTATGCAAAGAGGGAGAAAGGGAAGAAAACAATCCTACCTAGTTTGTAGTGATTTCCTCACACAGTTCCTTCCAGGAAGAAGGTGTTGAGGAACAGTAGCTTTTCACACAGACCTCAGACATCCTCAGAAAAGACACCTTCCTTCATTCATAGGTATGGGTGATGCTCCTTAAGCTGGGACTGCTGACATTGGCTGATATTGCTATGAAGACTTAGTAGCACATGGAGAGGTAATAGTTTGCAGAGTGGAGTCTACATAGTGATCCAGGAGGGAGCATTTCTTCCTTTCAAAGAGGAGATTACCTTTTATTTAAAGCTCTGGTATGTCTTGAATATTACAAACACACCGGTGGACTTCTTTTCTGACACAGTGCCCCTCTGCCAAGTCTGCTGGAACTCCTGTCAGTAGAGTTTTCAATATTTACTTTTATTCCAAGCCAGAATGCTGCAGCCACTTGAAGAACCTTGAGGAACATTAAGTTTTCCATGACCTCATCAGTCTGTTAGGGAA
>NW_010326460.1:23206-24548 GCF_000700745.2 Antrostomus carolinensis
ATGTATAAACAGGAGTAGAAAGAGGTTGCTTGAAAGGTCTGATTAGTTTTGACTGAATGAGAATGCAGGCTCTACGCATGCCATGCTCACAAATCTTCACGATGTCTGCTCTTCAGCCTTGATTGAAAGCTTAACAGAACTGAACCCTTTGTGGCTTATGATCAAATGGCATAAGTTCATCTTTGATGCAGTTTGTGGTAGTTTGTCGAATTGAAGGCAGAGATGACACAAACATGATATATCATGGTGTGTCATCTCAGGTAAAGAACTGATTTCTTGATTTATTTATTTTTCTTAAAGTGCTCCTCTATCATGGGAAAGCCCAGAAAGTACCTTCCTTCCAGTTCTAGAAAAAAGTTTGGCCAGGCTCTAAAGAGAGCCTTTAGGAGTACAAAATAGGTAGAACTTTGTAGCTTCCCTGCTCTCTTTAACCCAATGGGTTTTAGAATAAGTTTGTTGCTATCTAGTTGGCCTCTTTTGACTCTCTTTTTCTGCTAAAAATGCATCTCTCTCCTATGGCCTGGGGTTAATGAGTCTTTGGACTCTGTTATGTGGGTGTTTTTTAAATACGTCCCTCAGATGTATTTAAATCCTTTCTCTCCTGCAGTTGCCAAAGTTTTTACATATGTTTCCTTTGAAAAAGCCATTTTTTTCCCCTTATTTTTAATCTCTTTAAGTCATACCCAGTAGTGATAGAACTGGTCAGGTGTTAAGGAATTTTGAGGGAAAGCTCAGTACAGATTTGCTTTCAGACATGGTAGGTGAAAAAATTGAGTTCAGTTTTAGACAGTGAAGAACAATAGAGTCACAGAGTAGTTGTGGTTGGAAGATGCCTCTGGAGATCTACTAGTCCAATCCTCTGCTCAAAGCAGTGTTAACTACAGTTGGTTGCTCAGGGCCATGCCAGTCTGGGTTTTGAATATCATAAGGGTGAAGACGCCACAACCTTTTTGCGCAACCTGTAGCTGTGTTTGACTTCCTTTGCAGGGAAAAAGTTTTTTCTTAATTGTAAATGAAATTTTCTGTTTTTAAATTTGTACCCGTTACCTCTTCTGCTTTCACTGGATAGCAGTGAAGACTCTGGTGACATATTCTATACTTTTTCTCATGAAGTATTTATACACATTGATAAGATCCCTCTTGAAACGTCTCTTCTTGAGGCTAAACAGTCTCAGCTCTCTCAGCCTATTCTTCTATGACAGATGGTCCAATCCCTGTTGCTGGACTAACTCCAGTATGTCCATGTTTCTTTGAAATGGGGAACCCAGAACTGGATCCAGTACTCCAGATGTTTCATCAGTGCTGAGTAGAAGTGAAGGATCATCTCCCACCTGCTGGCAAC
>NW_010326460.1:24581-43792 GCF_000700745.2 Antrostomus carolinensis
TTGCATGGGTACATTACTGGCTCATGTTCAACTCATGTTTACCGGGACACCCTGATTCTTTTCTGAAAGAAAAGAGAGAAAGAATAACACTGTGGTTTCCTCAGTGTTATCACTAGTTTTTTGATACTTCACACTTGACTCAGGGCCCTTGCTGTGGGCACTGGAGTATTTCTTGATAGTCTCAGATGATCTTGGAAAAAGGTTTGTGATTGTTATTGTTATACAGCAAAGCTTTACAATGGGGATATCAAATGCTACCAGTCCTAGAAATCAAATAAGAAAAACCTTAAATCTTCAATTCTATTAAAGGTTAGTTTTTTGGCAGTTTGGGTCCTGACCCACTATTTTTAAACATGTGAATTGTGAGTATACCAGCAGGTTGTTGTGTTTTGGAACTTGCCACCTTGCTTAGCGGATAAGTACTTTTTCAGTAGTGTATTGTTCACTGAAGACAGGATCATTTGCGGTCTCCAATGGTTTTATTACCCTATCTTTAGTCCTTGTTACTTTATGTGATGGACATGCCTTTCTCCTCAATTACATCAGTGGAACAGCTTTATCTGTGAATGAGCAAGATGTCTGATTTCAAACACTTGAATAACGACTTGAATTTATAGTAATACTGAATTCAGTATGGCATGCCTACATGTCTTCATCCCTTTATAAATGAGGGTGTATAAGCATGATTCCATGCATAGAATAGTTAAATGGCATTGCTCTCAATTACTAAGAAGAGATCAAATAAGTGCCTGGTACAGAAATCAGTGAAATCAATTAAATTCTTCTGAAAGACAGTAAGACCTTGTTCTAAAAAATAACTTGCTTCTTTTGAAAATTATAAGCTTTAATTTACTTTCCACTGAACATAACCAATAAACTAAAGAATTTGCTCTCCAGTGTGCTGTTTCAGAAGTGTGCATCCCAGACACAACTTATTTTTTTTGTATCTGTAAATGAAGAATTGTCCTCCAAGTGTGATGATGGTTTATACCTACTCCTTCTACCTTTGTACATTACTCCAGTTCTCCTGAACATTTTTTTGACTGATTCAGAAACTCCTGAAAAAGTACGAATTTTTGTATACACAAATGCACGTACACATTCATACATACACATACATCTTTGGTAAACCTCAGTTTTTCAGTAGCTACAGGTTTATCCAATGTCCTGTCAATTATGATAACTGAAATTAATTAGGATTAAACCCCATTCTTATTACAAATGCCATTTTCCTAATTGTACATTCAAGATTAGAGTTAAAAAAATAAATTACATCATTAAAACATCAGGATTGTGCTAGGCCTGAGGAACAGGAAGGAGTAATTTAGGGTGGGAGGAACAGAGACTGCATGCCTGATACTGTGGAAACTGCGTTATATTGAGGGATCTGAGCAGACAAGCAGAAATTGGCACAGCGTTGGTTTCACAGTAAGAAGGGAGGGCAATGTGGTGACCGTATCTGGTGCGTTTAGTGAGTGGACAGTGCAAATGACTTGCTTTTGAAGGTGCTGAGCTGCTCTTGTGGCATTTCCATAGGACATCGAACAGGGGATCAGTGTTGCCAGGGGAAATGAGCTACTATTAAACAGGTGGTGGTGCACTCCCCACTTTGTGGCATTGCACATTGTATGGTAACAGTAGATTACAGAATATGAAAGGACATTCAAATACAGAGTGAGTTATGGAGCTGTGCCTTTCCTTTGAGAAATGGAGGTGAAGAGTGGCACGATGCTATTGTATTTCTTTGCCTAGGCAAATTTCGGGGAATCTTGCATTTGAATGGAGGTTTACAGTACCAATCAATATGTATCTTTACTCTCAGTTTACTAGTAGCCTTTGTAGTTCCTAAAGTTCACAAACAAGTTGCTCTGCAGAAGTTCCAGCACTTGGGGATTTTTTGCCTTCCTGTTGTGTAGATCCAGAGCTGGAGTAAGCTTTCAGCAGCCATGCATCATTAGGCTAATATGACCATTCTTCTCTTTTTCCTGGTTTAAAAAAAAAAAAACAACACAAAGATTATCAACACTGGTTCTTTAGAAATCCAAACACTAATTTCCTACATTTGATGAAATACAAGATTTATGCTGCTTCTCAGCAAGTGATTTTTCATCAGTCATTGTTTGTCTCCATGACTTTAGGTTCTGTGCTTAAAAGGTGTTTGGTTTAATTGTTAAGTTTCAGTCTTTGAAAGAAGCTTAGCTTCATGTTATCAACAAAACTAACCATTGTTCTTCTGTTTTTAAGAGCTTATGTATAGTGCCCAGCACTCTGCTCCCACTTCAGAGTACTTGAAAATATGCTTACATTTGAGTGTGTGACCATAGGACAGAGGGCCAAACACTTCTGGCTTGTGAGCCACACACCATAATCAGAGACCTACTGGAAATGTAGCAAAACTTTTGAAGCATTCAGGGAACCAAGAGCATCAGGAACGGCTGAAAGATGGTGCCTTTTCAGGTTACTTCCCACTACTTCATGGTAATAACAGGGAATGGGGTATGGATTGAGATTGTGAGTGAACCCTATAATGTCAGCCTAACTTGTTTTCCCGCTGCTGACAACTCAAATTAGTGAGTAGCAAAACACCTTTGTTGCTTGTACCTCTGACACAAGAGCCACAATTTATGAATTTGGTAGCCACAGGCAGCCCAAAAGACACAGCCTGGTCACTGCTGTAGTAGGAATTTATGCTCTGTCCAGACCAGCCAGACCAGAGCATCAGTATAGAGAGTGATCAAGCCCTAAATGAGGTAATAAACCATTTTGAGTTGTATCTCTTTCCAGAATGATCACTATATTGGAATCGTCCTTGTTCAGTCCTTTACTGAGCTCTTCTGAGGCATACACAAATACTGGTGGAGGAATGGAAAACACTTGGAATCCCTTAGCATGTAAAGAAGCAGCAAAGAATAAACAAAATACTGTGCTTCCTTTTCAAAGCTAAAAAAATCATAAGATAGCCTAGGAATCAGACCCCTGCTTATGCTTCAAATAAGATACTTCATACTGACAAGGCCTCCCACATTTCTTGACCTGTGACTCTGTATCAGCATCACACATTCTTTGCTATCCACACTGCACTGTTATAATCTTTTTTTATGAAAAGCATTTTGAGAGTGTAATTTCCAGCTGCTTACTATAAACCATGTATGGCTTGTACACTGCTGCTTGGGAAGTGATAATGTAGCCAGGAGTGCCTGTCATAAAAAATGCCCTCACAGCATGTTTAATGGCAATTTCAACACCAAAGCTAGAGTGAAACTGAAATTCTGCTATGTTATTTTCGCTTATGGGGAAAACGCAGCAAATTAGTGGTAAGGCAAAATGGTAGGAAGCTTAAATAATCTTTGATAAAACTACATCTGTTTGTTACAATATAGAGACTCTAGATTAGTATGTGTAAAATATAGTAATGTTACAGCTTTCAAATGTCAAGGATATTAGAAGGACATACAGGTACCTGTGTCTGACCACAGACAGAGAAGAAAGCCTACAACATGCATTGCTTCTTTGGCAGTGTTATACGTGTTAGACAGTGGGAGTGCACTCCCTTTTACCCAGATAAAATCACACAGGGATTTTTAAGAACATTATTACTCCATTGGAACTGAGGGTCCAGGTAGTTACAGAATTTGTGATTCTAATTCTTTCATATGAATGAGAACAATGCAATTAAAGTAAGCAAACAAACTCTTCCTAAGCAGACAGAAATGTTTTGAAAATAAATAGCAAACAAAACCGACCAAGTTATTTGGGGTTACTGAAAATGTTTTTGCAACTAATTGTCACTCAAGGAAGAGAATGCCAGCAGTTATTGTTGTTAGCAATGTTTTATGACTAACGCTGCAGTTTATGACAGAGCAGTGCTACAAAGCAAAACTTACTGTAATTTTAAAAAGATTTTTATGCATCCCCAGAGCTCAAGGGAAACAAAGGTACACTTTAGTTAGCTAGATGTTGTTAAATGCCCACAGAACTAGATGTAGACTCAATAAATTGTGACCTTTTTATGGAAGAAATGTGAAGTGTTTCAGGAAAGAGGATTCATAAGGTAGTCAGTTTTCTTTTCTGAGTCACTCTCAATCCATGCCTGACCATACTTTCAAGTGCTGTTTTTAGAAAGGTATAAGATAATGGTAATGTGTAGTCAGTGTTAAAATGGTTTTGCTACCCATGTCCTTTGATCTTTTTTAAGCTCTCAAACTTTTTGGTTTAACCTAGTGTTAAGGAGGAGAAGGCAAGATGTTTCTGTAAGGAAAAAAATAGAGATATTGTGTGAGACAATAATGTTAAGAAATATGGTAAGACAAAGGAGGTGGAAAAGCTCTCCAGAAAGCAGATTGACTACTTTTAAGTAGCAGAAGAAAATTTTTGATCTTGTGTAGTGATCACCACCTAAGGCTGCTGCAATGCAGTATCTTATTTCCTCCCTATCAGATGGAAGGGCATATTATCGTGGCCATCCTATTTCATTTCTCCATAGTCCATTTATTTGCACTTTCTCAACACTTCTGGAAGACTGAAAAATAATCCTTTTCACTGAAGTTTTCTTATATCTTCTCTTTTAAATGTGTTCTGTCTATTACTATGGGAACATTGGGACTCTGGTTCTTAAAAATATACCAGCTTGGCCCTATCTTTGCTTCTGCCACTGCTCCTTGTTTCTGAGATAAAGTTACAGTCTTGCATTTATCCCATTTTTGTACAAGAAAATTTATTCTCCATGAGGAATCTATGTACATAAAAGTATTATATGAAAGAAATAGAAATAAATATTCTTGGAAAAATGATTTTTTTATAGTCTGAGGATGACTAATATTTGTTTATATTTCTTTTTATAAACCATGGGCGTTGTGATAATAGCTCTTAGATTTCTCAGGTATTTACGTGTTATGGCACTGATCCTGTGAGCTTTTCTTTGGGGATGGTTGTCTGATCTGTAGAGAACTCCACCAGGAGCAGTGAGACTCTATTTTTATGTAGGACTAAACCAAACAAAAGAAACTTCAGAGACAAAAATATAATCTATAAACAAGCAAGGCATCTAGGCAATTTCCTGATTATAATACACGTGTCCATTTGTATAATTGTAGCTCAAATATTCAATTTCAAAAAACTTTTCAGAAGAATATGAGAAGCAAGTATCTTCATATCTACATAAACCTTTACCCTGAATGGTATTACTTGACCACATATATTACGGAACAGTGCTATTAGTTTAGCATTGTAGGAAAATTACTCTTAAACAAGAATAAAGAGTAAACATGAATAACAACACTACAACACTACCAATATATACAATCACTCTTTTTCTCAGACAATACATTAACTATTTCTATAACAAACACAATTGAAATCTTCAGATTGGCTTGTAATTAGGCTCCTTTCCAAAAGTAATCCATTAATACAATAGCTGCCCAAATCCCAGTTCAACTTAATTTCACTGACTTTGATTTTTGGACCAAAAGCATTAAGCTTGAACTAGTGAAAAATGTACAAAATGTGCATTCAATTAAGGAGTAATTAGAAACTCAATTGTCCTTACATCACACCAGGGATTATCCAAGAAAGAAGAGAGATACTACTCACTGCAGTGTATAAAACAGTTTTGTTAATTAGTTTAGCACTAATTGAGATTGAGAAAATGTCACTGTGTCACAGGCTTTGTTTGCCTACACAGAAACTTAAGAACACAAAGTTTTTGGCTTCTTCTTTTGAGCTTACTCGCTCAGATTTTTCAGTCTAATTCCCTGATGCAGTATATTCTGTCCACAGCGAGAGGAACCTTTCTGTTCATTTCAGGGAGGGAGTTGGTCCCTGCACCCCTTGTATCAGTAGCCCACTGAAAAATATGCCAAGAGTTTTTCCAGAGATTGAGAATAATTTGTTACTATTACATGTTTTTTAATGTTGCACTTTTATACCAAACCCCAGGAAGAACTGGGAATCCTCTGTGCTATTACAAAAAGTGTAACTGTGGTTAAAACCACCTGCTCTGTGAAGGGCTCCCTTAGAAGGCAACTGATAGGAAGTTCTTCAAGCTGACCATCAAATGATCTTGCTGCCAGACACCATGACTTTTGGGGGTATTGGATGATAACCAGGAAGCACATGGAAATTATGGCACAGATTGTCTCGTGGGTAGACACTGGTTTCACTGCTGTTGACTGAGAGCTTCTACACTCGCTTCCTCTTTAAGAAAATCTCTAGAGATGTGTTAACCCTGCAAGCAATTGTAGCCCCAGGTGACCATTTGCACCCAAGCACTTAACACATTTTTTGTGTGTATGTGCTGAGCTGTAGGTGACACTAAAATAACCTCAGGAAAAAAATTAGATTGTTAGTACAACAGAATGAAATGACTTGACACTCTCATACCTACACTTCTGAACTGAGAGTGCTGGGGCAACCTGAGCAGCTGATTTCTAAGGTTATGCTGAAACACATGAATATGTATTTGCATGAAACCAAGTATTGGTTTGGTACTGCTGATAAGAATATTACTGCTATTAGCAGGGATAAATTGGGTGATTGCTTTCTATCTCCTGAGCCCACCTGACTCCCATGAGAGCTGTGTACTCAGCACTACACTTAGTGGGGCCCCTAAAATAGCAAACAGTAAAAAATTCTCTGTGACAAGTATATTTTCTTTTCTAGTTTACCACCATGCTCTCCACAGTAGAATCAATTACCTGATTGATTCAGAAAGCCAATTGTAAAGCTTTGTTTCAAGTTAATAATTTTACCACTGCACTTAACTTTGCATTTTTATTGCCTTTCCTCCATTGCTAGTAAATCTTCTGGCACTGGTTTTACCCTAAAAGAGAAGAATCATAATGTCACTAAAAGTATATACCCTGAAACTGTCCCCACCTGCTGTCATGGAATCCCTGCTTTTAATTTTTCATTTCTCCCTGGCTGGACATAAACAGTCTTTCAGGCCCACTGCGGAGGAATTTCAGTAACATAATTGTTCCATTCTCTTTTCAGAGAGGGGAAAGACAATGCTCCCACAGTGCCCTCAGATGAGAAATGGAAACTCTTGAGGCTGCTGCTTCAGTTGAACCACAAAGCCTGTATTGTTTGTCTTCATCTAATTCAGCCTTGATAGACAGCTGTGACAGTTGGTCTGTCCACACAGTCCAGTGAATTTCTGGCAATGAGGCTGTACATTAAAAGAAGAAAACACATTAACTCTTCCAATTCACACTGTTAACTATTTTTAAATTGTAATTGTCATTGCTTATATAGTTTCTTTGCCATAGCATTCAGTAGTGGTCTCTGATCCAAATAGTACTAATTTTAAGCTTAGTATGAATGTTAATATGTAGAAATACTCGTTACTGTTTTAAATGTTAGATTTAATTTTATTCTATATCATCTCCTATGCTGTCAGTAACCATCTTTTCTGTAGAGGGAAGGTGCATTCTATAAAGCTAATAAAAACATTGTTTATTCACTGAGAGTATTATAAAAATTCAGAATTAATTTTTGAGCAGAAAGAAGCACTCCTCTGACAAACCTATGCACTTAACTTGGTTTATCTGAATAAAGCTGAATGACATTTGCATTACTAGGAACCTTACTAGAATAAAGGACAATTTTGAAATAAGGAAATTTAATTGATATAACACTAAACAGAACCATCTGGATTATTTTCTACTTGGTGAGTCATAGAACTTTGCAAAGGAATGTCCAATTCAGGCAGAAAATTATTGACCTTTGTTCTGCTGTGAATTATGACAGTTGCATTTGTTTCTGTACATTGCTGAGGATGGTGGTCTGGAGACCTGCTCTGCATGTCTCAAGCTTGCTGCACAGCGAGAGGATTGCCACGCTGGGCCACACATGACACATCTGACAGATCAGATAAGGGAATGATAGCCTAAGCCAACTAGTCAAGCTCATAGCTTCTGGTTCCTGCAAAACAGCAAGATCTGAAAGACAGAGTGTGGTGGACAGGACACAGAATCAATAATGTGGAGGGCAGTAGCTTTGATCACCATAGCTATCAGCGAGGTCCTCTTGACTAGAGTGAGGAGGGCAGGTTTATGTAGAGACCTATGTGAGTGAAAGAATGCCTGAGACACAGATGGCAAGCTCCAAGCAGGGGCACAATGAAGATGCAAACCGAGGGTTCACAAAGGGGAGGTTATTCTCTTGGAGCAGCTCGGTGAGTCATCAATCACAGAGTCATCACCAGGCAATGGTAAATGCAATGTCAGAAGGCACGCTTAATTCACCTCTTCAAGGGCTATGGGGAGAGCTGCTGCTGAATAATGAGTTACGAATTCTCCAGGTCATTTATGTGTATATTAAGGACAACAGAAACAATAGACCAAACCCACACATGAGCTGGGTGAGGAGGAGTGGATGCTGCTGACTACTTGATGTGCTCATAACTGTGTGTACTGCAGAAACATGTGCTTCCTTTGGAGAGATGTACAGCTGCCCTTGACAGCATGTATTGCAATAAATGCACAGAAAATGTACAGCATGCGGCCCACCATGAAGTGATCAATTTATTTTGGGCTTAGCAGAGTAGCAATTGGCAAATTGCTCCTTGTGCCTATAGAAATTTGTATTTCTTGGGCCTGTATTTAAGGAAGTCCCTCTCCACCTTCTGCCCAAATTTAATGAAGTATAATCCCATTATGCATTCAAAGGGTTCAAGATTTCAGTGCTGGCCAAACCCACACTTTCCATCTGCAATGTGCCCAGCACTTCCATAATGTCTATGTGGCAGCTTCACTGGCTGCTGCCTCTGTACCTTCAGCAATGACTCCTCAAGTAGCTGCAGCTGGAACCCAATCCCAACATGCAGGTTACCAGAGCCTGGCCTCTCACCAGCTCACATCTTGCCATAGGGCAGAGAGGTGTGTCTGCATAGTCTGATGCAATAGCCACCAATGGCTAGGCTGGGCTGTCCACAATTTTTGACAGGAATCTGATTATTTGGCTCTAAAATCTTAAAAAAAAGAAAAGAAAACAAAGCCCTACAAGGGGGATGTCAGCTCGTTTCTGCCAATTGAAGACCTACTCCTATCTCCTTGCACTCAGCAGTGAAGGAACCCTCCAAAAGCAGAGTGAACCTGTGTTCAGTTTTGGGTCCCTCACTACAGGAAAGATATTGAGGTGCTGGAGCATATCCAAAGAAAGACAACAAAGCTGGTGAAGGGTCTGGAATGCAAGTCTGCTGAGGAGCGCCTGAGGGAACTGGAGTTGTTTAGCCTGGAGAAGAGGAGGTTGAGGGGAGACCTTATCACTCTGTACAACTACCTGAAAGGAGGATATAGAGAGGTGGGTGTTGGTCTCTTCCCCTAGGTAACAAGTGATAGGACAAGAGAAAACAACCTCAAGTTGCACTAGGGGAGGTTTAGATTGAATATTAGGAAAAATTTTTTCACCAAAAGGGTTGTCAGTCATTGGAACAGGCTGCCCAGGGCAGTGGTTGATTCACCATCCCTCGAGGTATTTAAAAGACGTGTAGATGTGATTAGGGATGTGGTTTAGAGGTGGACTTGGCAGTGTTAGGTTTGTGGTTGGACTCTATGATCTTAAAGGTCTTTTCTGACCAAAATGATCCTATGACTCTATGCTTCTATAATTCTATGTTCTGAACCTGTTAATTCCCAGGTTATATGCACAGCTCATTAGGAAAATCTGTTCCCTTTGCACACAGCATGTTATTAACTACTTAGTATTTACTGAGAGGAACTGTAATATTAATATGGCTAATATTGGCATTATGATGAAATCTGAACTAGGTTTATTCTCTAAATAAAGGTGTTCCTTATCTTGGAGCTGGCTGATATTATTCTGGCTGTGAAATACAGATACGTTGCAAAGCAAATGATGTAATGTCTCCACCAAAAAATTGAAGTCCATTATTTCTCTTTCCTGTGCTCCCTTCCTGTGTTTGCTGTTCTTTCCTGCATTGCCTTGTGCAGTGAACTTCTAGTCATATAAATACTACTACTGAGGAACTGAGGTTAGTAAATTTTTCTCAACATCTGTCAGACTTTTTTTTTTTCCTAGGCTTGACTTTGAAAGAGAAAAAAAACCCTACTGGTAAAATTACTTAATTACTTGTAACCATGTTTTGTCTTTAGAACCAGATCTGATTGTAACAACAAATTCATTCACAAAACACACCCATTCTAATTACAGATTGGTAAACCCACATTCATGCTGTGTTGGAAAAGTTAATTTAGTTTTTCTGGTTTCAGTAGGAATCCTCAGGGAAGAATCTGCAGGAAAGGCTCTCTGTGTATGACTTCAGTTACACTGCACCCACGAGAGGTTTTATTGAGTGTGGGGAGGCTCTGCTATTCTCCAATTAGAGTTCCACATGCCTGCCTTTGTATCAACATTTTTAAGAAATCACAAAAACTGATAAAGGTGTTCTGAGGGTAATGTAAGGCCCTAAATTAATAATTTCCTCTGCAAGCCTACATCTGCTAAAATTCTTCTGAATCAGATTGTTATCTGCACTGGAAGTATTTTTAAAGGCAAGTACTAATGGGTGTGATGCTCCACATAATTTTAAAGATTTATTAGAAATGTGAATTATAAGTTTCCAAGAAGTGTTGAACAGTTCCACATTTGATCAAGAAATTAATCACACAATACTTAAAGGCATATCTGTGCCTCATGAGGCAAAAGCTTGCTCTGCAGCCTTCTGGCAAACTGTAGGCAGATACTGGGAATGAGAAGAAATCCAGCTCTTGGAAGAAGGCAGGTGAGTTGGGGCAGGATGTCTGCTGTCGATGATTTTCCACCTGCAGGTGACATGTTCTGTTGGTTCCTCTGTAGTTTTCTGGAGCTCCCAGGAAAACTTAGGGGCTTTAAGCTCTTAGCTTGACTTCAGACTATGGTGTGATGTGCTTTGCACCCTGGGCTATGATCCTGGGTTTCTGCTTGTTCAGATTGGAGGAGCCTCTTAGAGGGCACCATGCCTCCCTCGAGCTGCCTTCTGCCCTGGCTCCCACATTTCCTTTGTGTGAAAAACAAGGCACAGGTGGAGCAATAATGAATACTAAGCCTGTCCTCAAAATACACCTGGGTGGTGACCAGCCATCATATGGTGTAGGTTAAAGGACAGACTTGATCCCAGATATTACAGTGGCAAGCATGGTATGGTAGCTGTGTAGAGAAACAGGTGTGAACTAGGACACTGAGTCTAAGAGGAAACGAGGGTGATCCCTGAACAGCACCCCTATTTGTCTCCTGAAGACTGATTCACTGGTGTTCCTGAATCCCAGAGGGTAATTGAAGGCTGCTGTTGCTGAAGAGTTAAAAGTGCTTAACCCCAGGGTAACATAAAGAAAAAATAATTTTACTGAGAAATTTCAGCTGAATTTTGATGAGACTGCAGAAGCAATGAGGAGGGGGAAATCCATGCACAGGCAGCTTCACATGAAGTCATACCCATCCCTGTTCTCCAGAACCTGCCAGGACGTAGCTGCCATACACTCAGACTCCCCTTCATTGAGTTTGACTCGTAGGCACAGCACTGGTGCAGTAATGGCCTTGTACAAATTAATTCTTTTATGGTTGTCACATCAACTCCAGTGAGAATTAAAAGAAACTTCCCTGCAGACAGGGGGGAACCCCATGGTGAATGATGGTTACAGAGGAAAAGGGTAAAATTCTCTCTTAGGGTTGAGGATTCTGTAAAGAGAACAGATTTTGACCTGCATTTTCTTCCTTGGCTGGCTTTCACAGTGGCATCATCAACCATGGAGTCAAACTTTGAGATGTGTTCTTCCTTTATACACCAGTGCTGCCTGCTGAAATGTCAGGCAGCTGGAGAAGCATCCACCACATCTCCTGAGGCTGGACCATGCAGGATATGTTTGGAAGTGTTTATGTGCACATTTATTTATGAAACTGTAACTATCATTGTAAGCGCATGTCTGTGTGTATATTTGAATCTTTAGAGTGCTATACATAGAAAAACTATTTTTAAAACAAGGACAATTTTAAATGAATTTTAGAACTTGTAATTAAAGCTGAGAAATTACAGTATGAAGACTTTTGTGTCTAGCATCAGTTCTCCAGCACTGTATGTATACTGTTGGTATTTGTAGGATTGGATATTTTTCCCTTTGCTTAGTGAACATGTGTTAAAGTCCTGTTCCCTTCTCTTTTCCCCCAGTATTCATTATTCAGTCCCAGGTCCTTTATGCTGAATGCTGTTCAAGGCTTGCTCTGAAGATTCAATCATTCATTTTCTCATGGGGCTTTCTCTTTCACAGTATTCATTTCAATGCTTCAGATGTATTGAACTTACCTTTACACTCGCTTTGCAAATGCCTTCTCCCTTGTATCACCTGAGGGATATTTCTCTCTGATCATAGACTGACTAGCCATACAATGTCAGGAATAAGAAAAAGACTCAGCAGTGGGCCATTTTAGAGGGACAGTCTTCATACTGAGCTGCAACACATGTCCAGGTCCTTGTCCAGAAGAACATGTTATGACCTTATCTGCAAAGTTAAAAACCCAGCATTGACTTAGTAGTCAGGTCACCTCTTCAGTCTTCTCCTTGACAGAATTGCTGAGATTATGACTTCTATTGCAAGGTTTGCTTTTCATTGCTAGGTCATTTTTTGTGACTCTTCTATCTGGCATCTTCACATCCTTCTCACCAGTGTTCCTGCCATGCTATGTACAGAGGCAGTGGCAGCACTTCATTTCTACTTGGTCTTCCCCAGAGCCTGACTGCATGTTGACCCAAAGAGGCCCTTCTCCTCCCCAGGTATCAGGCAAACAACTGAAGATGGGGCCTATGAATATTAGATAAACAGGAAAATAACTTGCCCTAAAAAGTGCACAATGAGCTATTTAAGTCTCGGATAACAAATAAAAAAGAAAGTATAAAGATAGTACGAAGCAAAAATAGCATAAAGAAACTTCCTTAGGTGTCTTTTTCTCTAGAAGGAATGTGGTTGCAAATATTCCTTCTCTATTTCCATCTTAGCTCGATTGTGTTGGAAGTGATCCATTCTCGGTTGGTAAAACCAGATGACTGCTCAGGCCCAGCCAACAGCTAGGACCACACTGCTGCTCTCTCACTCCTCCCTACTGGTGGAATGGGGAGGAAAAAATATAACAAAAGGCTTGTGGGTTGAGACAAGGACAGGGATGGATCGCTCACCAATTATCGTCATAGGCAAAACAGATATGACTTGGGGAAAAGATCTATTTAATCAAATCAGAGGAGGATAATGAGAAATAAAACCAAATCTTAAAACACCTTCCTTTCCCACTCCTCCCATCTTTTCTTTCTCAGCTCTGTTCCTGATTTTTCTACCTCCTCCCCCTCAGCAGTGCAGGGGGACAGGGACTGGGAGTTGAGGTCAGTTCATCACATGTTGTCTCTGCCACTCCTTCCTTCTCAGGTGGAAGGCTCCTCATATTCTTCCTCTGCTCCAGCGTGGGGTCTCTCCCATGGGAGACAGTCGTCCATGAACTTCTCCAAAGTAAGGCCTTCCCACAGGCTGCAGTTCTTCATGAACTGCTCCAGCATGTGTCCCTTCCACAGGTTGCAGTCTTCAGAAACAGTCTGCTCCATCATGGGTCCCCCATGGGGTCACAAGTCCTGCCAGCAAACCTGCTCCGGTATGGATTCCTCTCTCCATGGGGCCACAGGTCCTGACAGGAACCTGCTCCAGCGTGGGCTTCCCAGTGGGTCACAGCCTCCTTCGGGCATCAACCTGCTGTGGCATGGGGTCCTCCACAGGTTGCAGGTGGACATCTGCTCCACCATTGACCTCCATGGGCTGCAGGGGAACAGCCTGCCTCACCATGGTCTTCACCATGGGCTGCAGGGGAATCTCTGCTCTGGTGCCTGGAGCACCTCCTCCCCCTCCTTCTTCACCGACCTGGGTGGTTGGGTTACCCCCCCACCCCTGGAAGACAATAAAGAAATAAGGTCATAACACCAACTCCATTATTTTAGAAAGTGAAGCACTTGAGAAGGATGGAGCTTCAAGTGCATAAGCAACTCTGCTTATTATTTAAGGTGATGTTTATGTCTGAGATGGAGACAAAAACATCTTGATCTTACATAGATATAAACTCCATGCATGCCTTAGGCTTTAATACAGATATACACTACAAACAGTGCTTTCTGAAGTGTCTCCCATGTAAACATTTGACAGTGGTGAGCATGAAACAGATGAAAGCTGTGATAAGTCAGTGAAACACATACAACTGCATATGATACACTATATCAGCAGTATTTTAAACAGCAGGTATAAAGCAATTCTGGAAAATGTGTGTTTAACCTCATGTTGTGAAGATACCAGTTTTGTTTTGTTTTTTTTTTGATGCACTGTAGGTCAGTTGGAAGTGAATTTCATTATCTTGAATCATAATTAGGAAAAAACTTGGTGTCTTTAGCTGGATAATCATATGTGTGGCTGAGCAAGAAGAAAAAAATGCAAACCAGAGGTAGCGGAAAGATTTATTCATGGCTCAGAAACATGTAGTAATTCACAGAGATAAGGAGATGTTTACTCAAGAGACAAATCAAAAACAAACACAAAAAAACCCTGAGAGCTGTGTGCTCTTGGCAGGGAAGCTAGTAATGATTATCAAGTGCATGAGTCTCAGTGTGAAATTACAGGCTGTGATTTAGCAGATGCGCTGCAGCATTTTGAACCTTCCTGATTTCTTGGCATTTTATGTTTTGACCACCCCAGTTCCACACAATTTAAAATGAAATCCTAGAAACACACGCAGCCGGAACATCTCAAAATACCAGTGACTAGGGCTGTAGTGAATAAAAAACACGGACTCACAAAGCCAAATAATGTGTTTTCAACTGGACCCAAGTATCTGGCCTCCAGATGATGATGTGTCCTGTAAAGATGTTTAATTGCACTATATTATCCAGCCACTAGATGTCTGCATACTATAGAGCTTCAGGCAGGGTTTGTTCCCCAGCATAAAAGGCAAACAAAGAAAATTCATATCTGTGTATGTCTCTCTCTGCATCATAATTTGGCATCTGTTTTTTCTGACCTGTGCCCCTTGTTCCAGGAGGGATGTGTGAGCAAAGAGATACTCTGCAAGAAAAATTACATGTATGAAAATTGAGGCTGGTTTCTATTAAAAATGGAAAGAAAACTGTGGATTAAGCCATTTGTTGAGATCACATCTACTCAGATAAAATTAACAAATAAATGCTAGAAATCACATCTAAACTGCCAAAACATAAGTCATCACAAATTCCAATTAGGCAAGTCATGTGGCATCACAAAGCAACAGTAACCTGCAACAAAGGCAGCAGCAAGTCCAGCCATGGTAGCCATGTCCCTGGGAGTAAGGGTGGCTATGAAGTCAGTCCTGTGGGTTCTCGATGCACCCATGGCTCAGGGCACCGCTCTCCCAGCATCTCTGCATTTGCATCAGAGATCTTTATGGTCTTGAGTCCAGCAGCAGCAAAGCCACCAGTGGCTTTGAGGAGCATCATGAATCCTGGTACTGGTTTACCTCCAACTCTTCAGGGAGGACCACTGGTTTATGCTGCTTCTTACTTGCAAAATGAACCTCAGCTGTTTGATTTTAATGCAGCTGGTGCTGTTAGGAAGTGCAAAGCTGAGAGTACTGTGAACCCAGGTATTGTCTCCAAGGGCTTCCTTCGAAATAGTAAAGATAAGGTAATAATTTATTATGTTAAATCAGTACACACATCTTTCCTGAACAATAGGACAGCCCAGCATAATTGTGGACTGCATGGGCAGATGTTTGGCATAAACACTTTTCTCACAGGATTTCCCCAAGGCACAATGATCTGCTGCCCTTCCTAGGTGCTCACTGTGCTGAAATGCTGAGAATGGGATGGGGAAAAAAATCCTCTGCTTTTAAGGCCTTTGTCACCACCTGGAAAGCCAGTATTGCTTGAGTTCAGACAGTCAGCTTCAGAGGTCCCTGTTACCTATGTTCACAGTCTAGGAACAAGTGAAGTTTGTGAAGATTTGTGAAAGTTAATGGTTTATGCAAAGGCAGTACCTCAAATAAATATCACAATAGAGGCAGATTAATGGATCATTTACCGTGTCCTATAGCCCTTAAATGTGAACTCTGCCCCCTCCCTCCAAGGCCTCTTGGCACCTGTATCATGTTACTTTTGTTTGTTTGCTCCAAGATTCAACCTCCTCTTGCTTCTGATGAGACACCATCCTTTGCTGGTGTGGGCTCTTTCCCAAATGCATTTAGTACTGGATGGCTGCAGAGCACAGTGGCTTTTTGTGTACTACTTGATATTATAGTATTTACCCTTTCCCAAAAGTATTTGAGTACTGTATTGTGTTGAGGCTTTCCCTGAGTCTTTACATTTCCTCTTGGTTAGTTAATCAAGTAACAGTTCCTAAATCCTGTTTCTCATTAACAAAATTGAATCTAATATTAAGGATTCATTCTCATTTTAGAGTTGATTACTATAATTGTGGTTAGTGTTCCATCACAATTAACTTTGTTTTTAATCACTGAAAGGCTAACAAGCTCATTTCACATCCTTTTCATTTGGTAAATGCAGAGAAGGAATATCTGATTGGTGTCTTGCAGTTACGAGCTGCAAAAACTTTATTTCACTGTCCATAACAGTAAGTGTCAAGTTCATTAAGCTGAGGGACAGAGTGAAGAGGACATTTTTCTGTTTTTAAGAAGTGGAGATGCAACTGATAGGTTGCCATTGCCACTTCTTTTTGCATTGGAGCAGAATCCTGTTGCTGTTTATGTGAATACTAGACTCTGTTGCTCATTGCCTTTCTGCACAGTAAAACCTTTTTTTAATTCACAAAAAAATGAAATTATTTTAGGCGGATGATTTGCCTTGAGAGAGTACCCTACAGTGTGTATAATCTTGGAGTCTAAAAAGTAAGGAGACAGTGAAGCCCTTGGAAAAAGGGTCTTTGTTTCATCTTCAAGGAAAGAAAGTGCCCTTTTTGACATTTCTAGTATTTTTCTGAACCAAAATGAATTTTTAATTATGTCAGAATATCCTAAATTATTGAGATTTCAAATCTCAACCAGTTTAAGTCACGCTCTATAGGACTTTTGTTATAGCTGCTGAATGTGTCTTTTCATTTAGCCTCCAGCTCCTTTCTAGACCAATGTGCATTCTACCTTTGTTTTGTTGAGTAATTGGTTTTATTTCTCAAAGAGAGAGAGAGAGAAAAGGAATACTCTTTGAGAAATTATCTAGCAGTTGTCCTGTAAATGAAGAGAGTGATAATGTGTGGTTACAATACTATCTCTAAATAGGAAAGACTTTGTGATCTTGAATACACACCTCTTCTTGGTAATTAGCTAGTTAGAAAAGAACAATCTGGTATTACTTTAGTAATCTTTATGAAGACATCTAGCTATGCATTATGAGATGAAATTGCTATTACAGTTTTTTAATAATGCTGCTTTCCCATCAATTTCTAAGGAGTAAGAACCCAAATATCTTCAATTTTGGCAAACTCATTAGCCAATATGAACCCAAGTGATGAGATACTCCTGTTCCCCTCACTTTCCTTATGCCTGTCCCTTTCCCTAACAGCCAGAAGAAGGAGAGAAAAAAATCAAAACATGGTCCCTTCCCAGCAACAAATTCCAGCTGATATTTTAGCTGTGATGGACAACTACATGCAGGGGTAGAGCAGTTGTCACCCAATACAAAACAGTTGCACCTGTAAGAGTAGGGCATTTGGCTAGAGGAAGGAAAGGAGTTAGAAATCTGTCAAGTCTAAACTGCTCTCAAGAGTATTTCAGTTACTAATTTAATGAGATCCTGTGGTATTTTTTATTTCCTTAGTCTCTTAAATTGCCTTTCATTAGATTTTAATGAGATTTTCTTCATCTCCTCCAGATAAAGTCCTCCCATTTTATTGGTGCAGTCTTCCTGTTTGTTTCCAGCTGTACAGCCTTACGTTCAGAGCTGTAGTAAAAATATATTCAAGTCCATATATGCAATCCAGACCGCTTCACCAAAGTGATTTGCAATTATGATCAACCAACATTAAAAAGGAAAGGTTCACTCTATTTGGCCTGGTCTTCATAAAATAGACCACAGATTCTCACCCAATAATTCCTTCATCAAGTTGAAAAGCTTGCATTGACCTTCTGCCTAATCTTAATCTATATTCTCAATGCTTTACATCTGGTATTATGTGTAACTGTATTCGCATTACATTTACAGTTTTGTGTGTGGTTTTCACATCTTTTGTTTCATGTGCCTTTTTCCCCCTTTTTTCCTTTTAAGTCAGATCTCATTCTTTTTTGCTCATCAGCTTCCCTCCAGCTTTTGTACTTTTTACTTTCTTCCTAGATTCTTTCTGTCACATACCATTTCTGTCAACAGAGCACATGCAGGCTGTGCTTCTGTGCTTCCACAGCATAAGATCTGTGTGCTCCTGGATCATCCCGTGGTACAAATCTAATCTGAATGAGATATGGGCATATTTCTGATGAATTAGCCAGAGTACATGGTATGGATATATGCCAAGCTTTATCCCAGCTATGGGTAAACAGATGATGTGTATTCGGCATAAAATTAGAGTGGGCAGGATGAGCTAAAAACTGATCTGTCAAGACAGATTGAAGTTGTACTAAGAATTCAAAATATTTGGAACAAATTTGAACTGACAGACTGAAGTTGTTTTAGTGTTTTGTATCATATGGCCACAGGGTTTTTGATCTTGTAATAACCGTCTTGTCTAACTACAGCCTCAGTAACACCAATGTCAGCAAAGTAATATACTTCCTGATATTAAGACCAGAAAGAATTCTTCTGGTGTTTTCACCTGATCCCTGAATGATGCAGACAGCAGAATTTCCTTTATTAATCCACATTGTGTTCAGTAACCTCCCATTGTTCTTTAACATCAAGGCCCCATGATAGAAAATACCTGAAGCATCCAGTAATACAATCTTTTTTGGCTAATAGAGTCAACACATCATTTAGGCAGCACGTCTGGGATTTGTAAAAAAAAATTTCACTCTGCACCCTGGCAAACTTTTTGGCTTAGAAACATCCTCAACCTGAGCCTTAGCCCTCCCTGAGCCCCCTCTTTTAAGAGGATATTTAGCCCTGCACACTGCTCTGTACTGTGATGTAGGGAGAGGCTGATAAGACACACTTGCACTAGGCTGTTGTTCCCAGTTGCCTTTCAGTTGCTACTTGCAGCTCCCCTGGAACGTGATACAAGAGG
>NW_010326460.1:43837-59109 GCF_000700745.2 Antrostomus carolinensis
ACTGCCTCTTAGAAGACAGGGGTGTGGGCACTCTCCTATGGTCTGAGGAGGAGAACTTGGTCATTTGGATCTCACCAGGAGACAGTACTGTCTGTTCCCTTGTGCAAGCAGAGATGGGGCAGAGAGCAAGCGTGCTGCTTGGCTCGGCTCAGCAGCCCTCTGCTCCCTTGATGCTGGCAGCAAAATAACCACCAGCAGAATAGAAAGAGGAGCTTAGGCAAGCACTGGTCTTATCAGGGAGAAGCAGGCATTAGCAGCTGCCCATGTTCAACGCATCTGCAAGAGTGCTCCTCTGCCATTGCTGTGCTACAAGCTGAGCAGTGTGGCTGCCAGCATCAGTTTGGCTGGGACATGAGGGCTGCCAGTGCCGCATCCCACATCTGGCTGGTGCCTGTAGCTTAGGGTGAGGCACCAGCTGTGGGCAAGAGACAGCTATGGCTGATGGTTGCCGCATCAGGTAACTCCACTGCCTGCTGCTTGCCAGCTGAGATCTGCATCTGGCCATTGGAGGTGGTTGCCCACCTCAAGCTGTGATCTCATCTGCCAACAGTCCTCTCCTCTGAAGAAAGCCTGGTGCCTACCTCCGCTATTTTCTGCGCCAAGCACTTTTCTTCATTTTGTTTAGTCTGTAATCTCTGTGGTACAAAGAAGTCACCATCGTACCTGAGGACTGCCGTGGAAGTGATGAGCAGATGCTACCAATCCCACCTGGCATCATTTCCCTGTGGTTCCTTATGCCTGTCTTTCCCATCTTCTCTGCCTCCCTCCCAGGGCTCAGCCCTGAGGACAGAAATTCACCCTCGACACAATCCACTCTCCACAGAAATCCGCACAGTTTAATTTCACAGGCCTCATCAATGTGTCTTGGGAAGAAAGCAGCTGATTAGGTAGTAACTAATCCCTCTTCACTGTTAGAGGGAAAAGTAATACAGTAACATATTGTGTATGTTGCCCATTTCCTGAAGTTAAAAGGGTAAAAAGTAAGAAAAACAAGTACCTATGTTTTGGGTAAAACAGAAAACCTCCCAATCAGAAAAGGAGCTATTTACCCATGCTCCTGAGACAACCATGTGCTAGCCAATTTTGAATTAATATAATTTCACACCTATTTCATAGCTCTTTCTTCATTCCTTGTGTATGTTACTAATCTGTAAGTGATACAGTCCTACTCGCTGGCTTCCAGCAGTGAGGAGGAGCAGCAACTGGGCTGCCTGGGAAGAAACAGGGAGAGGTGAAGGGACCTCATGGTGCTGTTTCTCAATGGCCAGGCTGTCACTTTCTGCTCAGTGAGGCTCGTCCATCCTAGTGGAAAACTGCTTCAATAATCCTTACTTCGTCCTGTTTACATTAAATACAGAGAGCCGGGAGTATGTTCTCATCTATATTGCCTCCCTCCCTGGCCTGAGGTTTTGCCTGCCCTGAGCACCCACACACACCAAAGGGCTGCTGGGGTTTCCTCAGGTGTGAAGAGCACTCTAGGGAAAAAAAAAACTACAACAAAGACTTATACAACTTTGCTTCTGATCCATAAAATTTGAATAGTTTGAGATGGAAGGATGGCATGGAGGGGTGCAAACGGAGAACTGTAGTATGATCGTGCCATCAGCCCTCCGAACTTCTGTGTTGGACAGCCCTGTGGCTGATAGACTGTCCTGGTGCAGGCCAGCCTGGGATGGAGGTGGTCTTCTGCACCCCAATGACTCCTTCTGGATGCTCTTGCCCACCAGGTCTCTGCCTAAACAGGGAAAAGGTGACTCTAATACACGAAGACAGAAACTGGAGAGTCAGTTCTTTGCATACTCAACTGATGTTTCCAAGTGTTGCCACCAGAGGATGTACCAAGCACATTTTTGCTGGATCAACACATAAACAGATTAAAATAGCCAGATTTACCAACAGAGGTAGCATAACTTCTGTATAAAGACAGGAAATTTCAGTGTAAACAACAGTTTATGAAAAAAAGAATACACAGAGAGAGGAAAGGAAGTTATGCACTGTGTTTTCTAATGCATTTGGCCCACCAGCTCTGGAATCTTTAACATATTAAAGAGTAAATGTATTTCTGATTTCTTTTATACATTGCTAATACTGGGAATATCTAGGCTAGGACACATAATGCAGTTTCTTGCAAAGATAGCAGCCATTTTGACGGTTTTTCATTGCAGTAATTCATCTTGTGGATCTGGGATAGTCAGCAATTTAGGCACTGGACAGAATAGAGTGTTCAAAGAGACAATGGCTACTAGACTGAGGCACTGACTCAAAAGGCATTTGAAAAATGGTTGCTATAAAAAGGAATGGTAAGAGCATCAACTGTAGATAACGAGACAGCATTTAAAATTGGTGTTTTAGAGAAAGATCTGTAAGCTTCTCAAAGAGAAATGTCAAAGATTACTTAGTGGTTACATCCTGTACCAACAAGAAAGTATATATTTTTAGCTGAAAAAAATTAATATCTCCTCCTCCCAGCATTTTTTCCCCTCATTGCAGGCACTTAATATTTCTAGGAAGCCACAAATATGTTTCAAAATGTACATTCTGAAAATGTATAATATAACAAAATATTCAGGAATACACATTCTGCATTAATTGTTTTCAGACTTCATTAATGGTCTAACTCTGATGATTCAGTATCTGGTTCAGTGGCAAAACACTGCTTTCAGTGGAACAGGATCAAGCTTTTAAAAAAATATTTTAAAGTTCGTTGTTTGTCATCACGCTCTGAAATGAAAATTACTCTTTAGAGGATTTTTGTCTTCCATAGATAAACTGAGTTATGCAGTTGTGATTCCTTCCTAGAACTGACTATGACTAGTTAACTCATTTATGTGTCTTGTGTTTGTTTGGGCACAAAGTGTCATCTAATAACTGAGGAGTTATTAACTTTCTAAAACAAACTGTTTATTCACTCAGTACACGTCCTCTCTGTATTTTGATAAACAAACATGAAATCAGATGGATTAAGGAAAGACTCACTGGTCTTTGTTGAAGTCTGCAGAGTTATTCTGGATATATGGTAAATTGCAGTTACAATTTATTTGAATGGGCCTGTCAGTATAAAAATTAGCAGAATAATTTTCCTTCAGTTACAGTGCTCACAACATCAGCAATTTCTGTAGTAGAAAGCAGTGGGTGAACAGATTCATCTTCCATATTGTGAATACAATCAGGTTCTTTCAGCTGGCAGTGTACTAGGGTTCATTTTTTAACCAATCATACACTTTTTCAGTTATTGATACTATCACTAGCTGCTTAATCCTGACACTTTGAATTCAAAATGCAAGTGGTAGGAACCTTGAATGTTGCATTAATTTTTTTTATTGAGCAGCCAATTATACAATTAGTATTTTGATTACTTCCTCCTAATGGCAAACAAGCAATTCCTGAGTACTTTTTCATACTCTTGTCTTCTTGAGCCGCTGTTAAGTATCTGTCCATGACTGCTAGAGCCCCTGGCAGACCTGTAGCACGTCAGGTGCCTTGATTACTTCCTCTGAAAATGGGAAGTTGCTCTTTATCCCCTGTCTCTGTGAGAGCAGATAGAGAAGGGATTTGGAGCCCTTGGCAGCTCAAGTCTTTGCTCACACTTTGGGCCATGCAGTTCACAAGCCAGCATCAGAAACTTCTCATGGTATGTTCCTGGAACGTAGCTCTGGGAAGTTAGGATATAAACTCAGTATTCTTGACTATCTTTGAATCTTCTCTATTTCCTATATTAGAATAATAAAAAGGGAACATATCATAGGAGTCTTATACATATGTATACACAACTGAGCAAACAAAACCCAATCAACCTCTAAGGCATAGAGGAAGAGCTCAGTTCAAATATTAGTGTCTTTTTGTTGCTAAAGCCTGTCTGTATCTGTCCTCTCAGAAGCCCGTTCATGCACAGATCCCAGTATGCTGGCATAGGGGCAAAAGTATACTCTGGATACAGGACCCTCTGTGCCCAGCTGTATCCCAAGCAAGTCCATTACAGCCAGAAATACTGGGTAAGCAGACACCAGAGGCTCCACAGGGCAGTTTGGTGAAGAGATGGCTTCCGAGATCCCTGTTTATGAAGAGACTGGACAGCCAGGCACATATGGTCTAGTCCAGCCATTCCTTGTGATGAAGTCATTGCTGTTTGCTGCCACCATGGATCCATCAGCAGGGTCCCACACCTCTTGAGTCTCCATGTAAGCCTCAGAGAAGCACAGCCTCTGTAAGAGCCTACGAGCAGGGCTTGGGAAGCCTGCAAGCCCCTCCTCCCTCCTGGTGAACCATACCTGCATGCTAAACAGGATCCAGTTCACTGTGCCCAGCACCTGATGCACATGTCTTTTGCCCTTTCATTAGCACAGCATCCACAACAAGGCATTGTCACTTCAATTACAATCATAGAATACCAGGTTGGAAGGGACCTCAAGGATCATCTGGTCCAGCCTTTCTTGGCAAAAGCACAGCAAAAGCATGGACTAGACAAGATATCCCAACACTCTGTCCAACTGAATCTTAAAAGTATCCAATGTTCAGGAACCCATCACTTCCCCGGGGAAATTATTCCAATGGCTAATTGTTCTCATTGTGAAAAATTGTCCTCTTGTGTCCAATCAGAGTCTCATCAGGAGTAACTTGTACTCATTACCCTTTGTCTTTTCCATGTGACTTCTTGTAAAAGGGGAGTCTCCATCTTCTTTGTAGCCACCCTTTAAGTATTGGAACATGGTGATGAGGTCTCCCCTAAGCCTTCTTTTCTCAAGGCTGAACAAACCCAATTCTCTCAGCCTTTCCTCATATGGCAGGCTTCCCAGTCCTTTGATCATTTTGTGCAACCCCTGACAGGATAGGTAGGACAATGCCTAGGAAATTCTGTCACTAAGGTAAACAGTGCCAGACAGAGCTGATTAGAGCAGTCTTTCATCCTGGCAATACTTTTAGCTCTGAAGTTTACATCTATGCCCCTAAAACTGAATTTGTCTCATGACTCTGATGTCAGAAAACTCCAAAGAGTTTTTGTTTAGCTTGTTCTGTGAGATTTCAGTTTTACTTCAAGTGGTCGTCTTCTCTGCAGTGGACATACCTGGAGCCAATTTCTGGTGCGTAGCTTTATCCAAGACCTCACTGCAATCACTGGCACTTCCGAGGCTCCTCAGATGGGTGGCTGACAGGAAGCTGCCTGATTACATGAGTTTTAACACATCTTCCAACTAGCTGAGACCCAAATACAAAATCTGCTAGAACATGAAAGGACATCATGTGGATTTGTGATATTTGCTTGAGGACTCTGCAGCCATAAAGCAATGAATGCATTACAATGAGATAAATACAGTATTTTTTTCTGCCAAATGCAATTCTGACCTGATACTTTGCATTATTTAATTGAAATCAGCTCCCGTTTTGCTCAACCTAGCAATTCGAAAGTTTAAAAGATAAGCCACATTTCTTTGTTTGAATATACTGTCAAATGCATTTGAAAATAAAATGCTCAATCATGATAATGTTAAGTCTGCTCCTTATGTTTGTGGGTTTAAGATTTTAAACCTAATAATACTCATTCTTTGAAACTTGGCCAATCCTGCCTCACTTGAAGTAAATGGGAATTTTGCCAATGACTTAAATGAAAGCAAGGTTTGGGGCCTATATATTAGCTTCAGGCTTTAGGACTCCACAGGAGCCCAGAACTTCCACTTTCTGGAAATTAAATATTTCCAACTGCACTGAGCTGTCTGATTGCAAATTGCTGCCATATCTCCAAAAAAGCATTACAATGAACACTGACAAACAGTGAAATATTTTTTTCCTATTGCTGACAGATTCTGAAGTTTTAAAGCAGCAGCTATAAACTGGAAAAATCACAGAATCACAGAATCACAGAATGTCAGGGATTGGAAGGGACCTTGAAAGATCATCTAGTCCAATCCCCCTGCCGGAGCAGGAACCTAAATGACATCACACAGGAAGGCGTCCAGGCAGGTTTTGAATGTCTCCAGAGAAGGAGACTCCACAACCTCCCTGGGCAGCCTGTTCCAGTGCTCTGTCACCTTCGCTGTAAAGAAGTTCCTTCTGAAATTTAAGCGGAACCTGCTGTGTTCCAGCTTGCACCCATTATCCCTTGTCCTACCACTGGGCATCACTGAGAAGAGCCTGGCTCCATCCTCGTGACATTCACCCTTAGCATATTTATAAACATTAATGAGGTCTCCCCTCAGTCTCCTCTTCTCCAAGCTAAAGAGACCCAAAAAATACCTTTTTCTTTTCTGGAACAGTTGCATTTCTCAACGACATGAGACACAGTGCCAATCCTGCAGGCAAATACACACAAGAAGTGCAAAGCACAGGTACCATCTGGTTGTCTTCAACAAGCCTGTGCACAGCCTAAGAGTCCACCTACACAAAGTAACTGAGTAGCAGTAGCTACTATAGCTGCTTCAAAGATTTTTTGAAGAATACTATCTTTTAAAAGATTATTGAAAAATTTACAGATATATTTTTGTATTACTTTTCTTTCTTATTTTGACAGAATGGTTCAAAAAGAAGGATAAGAAAGTTTTAAACACTTTTATTGCCAATTCTAATAAAATTAATTTAGTAAACCCTTTCTGAGCTATTATGAAATCCTTATAAACTCAGTAGGCAGGTGAAAGATGGACTAGATAAGTTTAACCTCACGTAGGGAATGAATAGTCCTTTCAGCACTCAGTTCTTTCAAACGAACAGTCAACATAGCTCATGGAAAACATTTTTGCATTTGAACCAGGACTTTATGAAACCCCAAGTTATTTCAACTAATGCTTTAATTATGTCCTGAGAATGCAAGAAAACATGAAGGAAAGCAAAAGAGAGACAGGACTGAACACACTACCTTACTTATTCACTCCCTTACTTATTAATCAAATTTAAGATGCCTCTAATTTAGTGTCTCCCCATACACTAAATTATTCTCCTGGTTTTGGAGAGGCTTCCTCCATCTCTTCATGTAGTGATCAGAGAGCTCAGAGACAAGTACTGCAGCTGAGGTACAAATCAAATCCCTCAGTGACACAGTGTCACTATCCCTGTGTGCCTGGTTTCTTAGAATCAGCACAACTACAAGGACCAGGCTGAGGATTTATCTACAAAAGACTGCAGAAAAATTGTGAAGATCCTTTAGAAAGCATAGAATCACAGAATGGTTGGGGTTGGAAGGGATCTTTAAAAGTAATCTTGTCCAAGCTTCCTACTGTGAGTTGGTACTTGTCATAAAAATATTACATTTTACCCATGTTTTATTTTGTGCATTATTTCTGCACAGAGGAACACTAAAAGTTGTGTTCTGATTGCTGTGACATACCACAAGTTGTGGTCTGTCTCCCTCTGCGCTGCAATCTTGAGGATCTAGCCTATCCACCACTTGAAAAAATTCCAACATTTCACATATAACTGAATAGCTCTTGCACCCTTTACAGGGAGCCTTAGAGAACTCATCCTCTCCTTTCCTTTACTGACATCACAGTAAGCGGGGCCTGATTTAGTGACTCAGAATATCTACAGATCCAACAGACTTTGAGTACTTTTGAATGGCAATATCTCCTGAAAACTAGTATAAAATGTCTGTGTGGAGTTCTTTCCTCAGCAGGATGTGCATTTGCAAGTTCAACTTAAAGCATATTAAAAGTGTATTATTATGTCTTTCTAAGAATTATATGTATGTGATAATAATTCCGTCTTACTTTGGATGGATGATGATGGATTTGTTTTATTTATGTGGGAAAGATGGAGTTTGGGGTACAATGTAGTGGCTAAATAATTGCCAAGTCACCATAAAGACATTACTCTATTTAATGTGCACAATCATACATTCAGTCAACTGATGATACAAGCCAAGCAGAACTAATCAAAACATTGGAGGTGGGTGCTTGCTGCCAGCATCTCTCCTGCATTTACTAGACAAGCTATTTGCAAACCTAGAATGTGAGCTACTTTACTGTGAATGAAGTGAGTTTTAAAAATTCAATGTAGTTAAAATTACATAAAAATGTTCACTAAGAAAAGTTAGAGTTACAGGCTGTCTACAGATCGGATTTTCAGTAGGCATGTCATTCAGCAGTGATAATATCTTCACTTTTAGGCTATTCACTGCCCTTCAAAAGCCCAAATATCCATTGTTAGTGAGAAATGGATGTTATCAATAGATTTCACAAAATCTTAGAAAACACAGCTGAAAATAATCTCCAGAGTTCATCTGCCCACCTCCTCAGCAGAATCAACTATACACAAACTTTTGCTAAGGGACATTTACCCAGCCTGCTACCATTTGCCTCATGCCGAAGACCCTGTGAGCTGATGCAGATCTCTTCAGCTGATTCCTCCAAGCTGGCACTGGAGGTGATGTCTTTAGGTGATCTCATCAGTTTGAGCATACAAACATAAATGTGTTTTTTGTTTGTGATATCATCAGGAAAAAAAGGTAAAGGAAATCTCTTAGTGAAACTCACCAAATTAGAAGGAAGATTATTAGGGTTCATTAGATCTATTGATCTGTTCCACTTTTGGTGACAATCTGTTGCCCTTTCACTTTGGGCAGCAATCTACTGATCCGTGGGATTGTGGCTCTCTGAGGGGTTGGCACATGTTTGGGTACAGTGATGGGGCATGTGAAACTGATGGCATGTGAAACTGATGGCACTTGTGCCGTACTTCTGCTTGTCACCCTCAGCAGACAGAGCATTTGCAGATGTTCCTTGCAGGAGAGGAGCTCAGGGCACCCAACACACCTTAGAGCTGCTGTGCAGGCTCTGTCCACCAGCCTGGGTTTGATATTTTGCTATCTGTCAAACAAGAAATAAACAAAAGCCAAAAGGCAGGAGCTGGGAATAACAGCCTGGTGTTTTTGGCGTGTTTATCTGCAATAACCAAAAGCCTCATGGTTACTGACACATCTTCCCTCAGACTGGTGAGATGTGAAGATGAGTATCATTATCTGCATTTGGTACACGGGGAGCTTGGGTGCCAGGAGACCAAGTGGAAGGATATATAAAGTGAGATCACAAATAACCAAGACATCTCATAACTTTGGGTTACTGAAACATGCAGCTGCCTGCTTGTACACATGTGTGAGAGGAGAGTTCTGCTTCTTCATTAAAGGAAATACTTTCCCCTGGCTCTGAAAGTAGCAGATGTGTATTGACCTCCTCAGAAGGAAGAATAGATAAAATCTGAATGTAGGAGGTAGTTTTTTTCCTTACTGCAGCTTATTTGTGTCATTTGCAGAATCTTTACAGAAGATTTCAGATTTCTTACTTCCACCAAGATAATTTCTAGACAGTGTGTCATTCTTTCAGAGTTGCCTGTTTGTGCTCAGGTATGTAACCTGACCAGTTCTTTACCCATTTATTATTTTCTTATGTACATGACAACTAGTGTGAAAAAGAAAATAAAGAGACACTTGTGGGTTTTCTTGATTTGTTTGTTGGCAGAAGTTTCTTGTAAAAGGTAAATAGAAAAGTGTGATTAAAATTTCTTCACAACAAATTAAAGCAAACCATTCCCAAGAACAAACTAATGACTAATTCCCTTTAAGTGAATGCATTCCCAAATATATTTCCAGTTTTGTCTTAATTATATTAACAGTACTTAACTGGTGTTACAACTGATAATTTGTTTATTCATCAGACCTATAAGTTTATACTATAAATTTATACATTCTTCTTATGTGTTCCCTTTTCACTTAAATAGTAGTCTCCTAGCTTGGTTTATTGAGCAATTGCAAGCAGCTCATCAAGTTTTATTTCAGAGTAATATTTAGTGGGATAGATACTTCACTAATGCCACCTCATGTTTTCCAATGAAGACTCCTGTCATTCTACTCATGCAGAGAGAGTTTTTTTAGAATCCCCTTAGTCTCAATTCATATCTCTGTTTCTCTAGAGTGTAACAAAAATGGCTTCTCAGAGTAAGAGCAAATTAATATTTTGCATATACCTGTGGGCTGACCTTGGCGAGCCTCCAGGTGCCCACCGAACTGCCCAATCACTTCCCCCTCCTCAGCAGGACAGGGGGAGAAAATACAACAAAAAAGCCTGTGGGTTGAGATACGGACAGGGAGATCACTTAACATCTACAGTCTTGGGCAAAACATAATCGATTTGGGGAAAATAAGTTGATTTATTGCAAATTAATAGCAGAGTAGGATAGTGAGAAATAACAATAAAATTAAACTCACCTTCCTTCTGCTCACCCTGCCCCACCCGGCGTCTTCCCAGATTCAACTTCATTCCCAACTCATCTACCTCTTCCTCACTGAGTGGCACAGGAGGATGGGGAATGGGGGTTGTAATCAGTTTGTAACACTTCTCTGCTGCTCCTTCCCTGTCATGTTCTTCCTCTGTTCCAGCATGGGGTGCTTCCCATGGGATACAATCCTTCACCAATGGGATACAGTCCTTCACCAACTGCTTAAATGTGGGTCCTTCCCATGGGCTGAAGTCCTTCAAGAACTGCTCTGGTATGGGTCCTCTTCATAGTGTACAGTCCTGCTCTTGTGTGGTCTCCTCTTCATGGGTCACAGCTCCTGCCAAGAACCTGCTGTGGCATGAGCTCTCCACAGGCTGCACCTTTCCTTGGGGATGTCTACCTGCTCCAGTGTGGGTTTCTCCATGGGCTGCAGTGGGACAACCTGTGTCACCATGGTCTTCACCACGGGCTGCAGGGGAATCTTTTCTCCGGCACCTGGAGCTCCTCCTCTTTCTTCACTTATGTTGGTGTCTACATAGTTGCTCCTCTTACGTTTTCTGTCTTCTCTCTCAGAGCTGCCATGCAGTGTAAATATGTTATCACAGAGGCACCACCAACATTGCTAATTAGCTGACTCAGCTTTGAGCAGTGGTGGATCTGTCTTAGAGCCAACTGTAACTGTCTCCGCCTAACATGGGGGTAGGTCCTTGTGTCTTTTAATGGAATCCACCCCTGCAGCCCTTCTGCTACCAACACCTTCCAACATAAACCTAATACAATTCCTAGCACTTTCAGTACAAGGTGGCAGCTTGTCACCTTTTTTACGGCTGCTACACATTGAACCAAGAAGTTGAATATCAATTAGCAATATGCCATTTTCGATTCTTCAGATTCCTCTTCAATTTTTGGTTTCACCCACTCTCATGTTTTCAGCATTCTTCCTGCTTTAAACTAGTTAGTCTGAAATCTTTCACGTTTCATTTTCTGTGTAGTTCAACATGGGCACTGGTTTAGCTTTCTGCCTAATCAGTAATCACCGACCAGTGATACTGTCCTTGTTTACCTATAGGCTCCTCCAGAAATGCTCCCTATTTTGTCCTAAGCTATTTGGTGACCTTCTGCTGCTGCTTTGCAGCCCTGATGGAGTATGTATGCCATAGCTGTGGTACCAGAGCAGCAGTCCCTCCATGAATCCCTTATCCTTTACCTTTTTGTAACAAATGCTGCATACAGTTGAAACAAGGATAGCTCTGACTTTTAGTAATACACTGTATTACTAAATCCTGAATCTCTACCATAAGCAAAGCTTAAGTGTGCATGCAGTTTACCTGTATTAAGTCTGTAGTTGTTTATACTCTCCTGCACAGGTATAGAGTCGCCAGCCTTTTCTTAAGAAATCTTAGCAACCATTAGACCCTCTCTTCAGTAATACATTTCCAAATAACTTATGGAAAAAGCCTGTCTGATAGACCCTATTACATTTTTTACAGTAAATAAAAGATCTTGACTGTGCTAAAATATTTTTGCACTATTTTGCACAGTGTACTTTATACTATCAGAGTACTTAAAGCTGCATATCATAAAAAAGAAGGATATATAAAGTAGCACAAGATATAACGTGCTTACCAAAGGACCTTGACTCCGAAATATCCGTTAAAATATCAAAGTTGTAGTATTTATAAAAATATGAATGTTCTTTATGCCAAACTCACTGGGAATCTTAAAATTTGTTTGCATAACAAAACAGATGTTTTGCTTATAATGTTAATGTACATCATATACATTAAAAAAGATGTTTTAAAATTGAATATTATGTATTTAAGTGGTTAATTGTAATTCATGGTCTTAGGACCACTACCTATGTAGCAGGCTTCATTTCAGAATTTTATAATTTCTGAGTTCTTAAATATGTAATTTATTATTCCGTTGTCATATTTTTTATCCAGAAATCTCTCTATCTGGTAACAGTCAATATTTAAGTCTGCCTTTGGTGCTAAGAGTCAGAAAAAAGGATTTATCTATCTGAAAAAAATGTCAAGGAAATAGGCAGTGGGATGGAAATACAGCAGTATTTCAGTATCACCACATATGTAGGTTTCATAGAGCTGCTTACAATTTATGTATAAATCTTGACATTGGGTTTCATTATTTGTTTGTTGTTTATTTATATTCCTCAGCAGGCTTATGGATGCTCTCTGGTGTATATTTTCATGAGCTATCTTTCTTCTTAACCTGTAAAAGCTAATTTTGATTCTCCTAGACAAAACATCTTCATCTGATATCAGCCTTCTCATATCAGAAATTCTATTTCCTTCTGTGAAGGGTCTGATGATCTTGCCACCTGGTAGCTATCACGATTATCTGACACACACTATATCTATACTACTTATATATTGCTTTCCACCATTAAACCAGAGGGGAAAGTGATGTCAGGAGCCAAAAAGATGAAAGAATTATTTTGCATTAATAAAGCCCGCAGTCATGACTGGTGATAAGGAACTAAGTGCTGATCTCAGAAGTATAGTTTCACTCTCTGGATGGATGGAAGAGTGAAGGTATGTCTAAAAGTCATCACAGCAACTGCAATTGATCTTAATCAGGTGTATCAGAACATGATAAGTTAGTGGCTTAGTGAAATGCTGAGTGATGAATCAAAATGGTCAACATGTGCCTTGTGCATTTCATGGCTTGGTTACATGCAGTCAAGAAAGACTGGCATTGAAGACCCCGTCCATCTCTTCAGTTAGGGTGTTCCTATCTCCTTAACCAGAAATTAAGCTTCAAAATCATAAGCAAAACATTTTTTAAAATGGAAATATATAAGCCAAACACTGGTAGCATGATAGAAAGAAGCACAGGGTTTTACAGGTTTTTGATAGACAAGAGAAGACTTCTTGACTAACTGCTGCAAGGAAGGTCACACGTGCTTTTTGTTTCACATCAGCTATAGCAAGATTAGCTTTACATGAGAGCAGGAAGCTGCCTGATGACAAAAAAAAAAAAAATTATTTTCTTCATAATAAAAACAGAAATGGGTTCCATAAAATAGGAGCTTTGACCACACTGGCTATATGTCCTGTGATCATGACTGGGGGTTTGGCAGCCATGTGGTCTGTGCCTAAGATGGGGAAACCAGGACTATTTGCAGGCTCTTGGACAGGTGTGTGAAGCTAAGCTGTGTCCTAAATTCAACTAAGTCAGCAAAGACAGAGTCAAGGGCACACGAACCTCCAGCAATTCATGCTCTGGTTAGGTCCCCAAGCTAGAATACTGAGACTCTGCATGCGTGCTCTTCTAACTTTATATAGTTTATAGCAATACCCACAATACTTTCTGATCTTTTCCTTTGCAGACTTATGTTTATATTTACCATGTACTCAATTAATTTCTGTTTCTTTAGGACTAGCAATATAAATTGCATTATTTACAGGATGACCTATAATGAGTATTGAACTGATGATTTGGGCAGTCTCTGCTGAGAATCTTGGTGAGGACATAAAGTAATGAATAAGTAAGAATACTATCTAACATGTAGAACTTTTTAGGTGAGAAGAGCAAAGAAGGAATCCAAAATATGTTGTCACAATAAATGTATTCTCATCTGCTCCTGGTTTAGCATTTTCATTTGACAGATTAACAGAGATGTGTAGCATATGGGTTGCTCTGCTATGAATTATTGCATGTGGTATTCAGGCCTAAAGTACATAACTCTCTTGAAATGATCAACAACAGAAAATTGTTAATAAATTTTTCCTGTTTTGATTAATGCCGGTATTGGTGGCAGGAAAATCAATTTAAGATTCAACTACACCCAAAGTTTCTTTAAATTCACAAATATATGGCTAATTTTATTAATTTAATTCTTCTGCTTTCTCATTTCTGGTGTTCCTGGTTATAGCTTACACCAAAACAAAAAAAGTACCAAAAGCTGCAGAACCCATCCCGCAGTCCTCCAAGAAAGGCTTTTCACATGCTATTTATGGCTAAAACTGCAATGAAATGTATTTTCAATTAGACACAGATGCACACTGACAACACTATGATGATAGTTCAATTACCATAATAGATTCAACACAGAGTACACTTGTGAATTTGTGACATGTTGTTTGTTTTTTTTTTTAAATGACCCTACTGAGAGGTTCCATAATTTTAAGCAATGTTTACTCAAGGCCCTGAATAGCTTTTACTAGTAGTTTTAGACACAGTCAGTGAAATCCAGGCCTTGTGAAGGAAATGCAAATTTTATTATACAGATAGTGGGTCTAATATCTGCATATTCTAATTCTCTGTTCTCAATAGACTATAAAGAGGGATGCTAAAAGCTTATGGGACAAGTGAGGAATGTTCCTGGCACAATCCAGAGAGATAGGCCTTCAAACACTTGATAATGGTATTTTAGTTTTTTGTCTCAAGAATCTGATTGCCAGGGCTGTGATCTTGTGTCCCATATCATACTATCTTTAATGACTGCAAAAAAAATTAGGTTAAATCTTTATTTGAACTCTCAGAGGCATCTTTTCTTTCAGCATTACCCTTTAATTTTACTGATTTCTGAATTTCATTTCCCTATGTATTTTTTACCTCAAAACTAATAAAACCTATTGAGTGGGTAGTCAGAGTTGTGTTACAAGAATTTTCCAAGCAAAGTCTGTATTTAAAATGAAGTATCTATAATTCAATTGAAGAGAATGAATTTCACATCTTTGAAAAAAAATCCTTTTTGATATGACTCATGGTTGTGATAGCAATTACAGTCATCAAAGGTGCTTAGAGCACATATGGGTATATACCTAAAATCACTGTCAGTTTAGTTTGCTAAATAAAAGAAACTTACAATAATAATTAATAGCTGTGAAAAATACCAGCCTTCCCATGTACATCTGTGGATTTTTAATGTTTTTAACCTGAATACATTAAAATGCTATTATGTTGATATAGACTATGTTTTAAAATATGTTTAAATATCAGGGCAGATCTGAGGGTATTTGTTGCTGGACCACATAGTCTTTTACCTGATTAGTCCACATTGGCCTATTTGCAGACACAGAATCTATAAAAGCTCATGCAGCTGTGTGGTG
>NW_010326462.1:0-10642 GCF_000700745.2 Antrostomus carolinensis
AATTTCATCCTGGGGGGGTGGGAGCCCTCCAATATCAAATAGATTATGAACAATTTGGGAAAATTAGTCATCATCACCCTATCAGAGGAGCTGACAACTCCAATTTAATTTACGTGGTTGAGACCTCATAATGCAGTAATGATGACATTTTATTGAATTCTGATATAACACTTGAGATGAAACAGTGGCACCACTGTGAAATCTCTGACTTGTCATTTGTAAAGCTAAATGAGTAATTCAACACTTGCTGTTTAAAAATACTTTTCTTTTTTTTTTTTTCTCATATGAATCCCATTTTGAAAAGGAAAAGTTATCATCTCTTCTTGGTTGATGATTGTATGTAGATCTTAATAAGTTTTAATTACCATTCAGAAAGATAACAATATTTTTTCTAAATTCATTACTTGCAACTATGTTTCAAGATTTATATTTTCACCTAGGTGAATTATAACCAAGAAAACTGTTAAGCGAGATGCATAAATTCAATAACAAAACACATATTCTGTGTACAACTTGCTGCAATGAAATCAGGAGAACTGTAAGGAATGGCTTAGCTCTTTAATAAGATTATTGTCTATATTTTACAGGAAGAGTGCACATTTTAAAAAGCCAGTTAAGATACATTTTCACTTATCACACTCACACACACATATGTATAGGCAGAACTAACACTTAAATATGCAAGTACACTACATTTCAGATACACCCAGTTCATACATTATCAAGCATAGGCTTGTCTGATTTGTACTTTTCATTAAAATAAGAAAAAATGTTTAAGTGAATCAATTGAAATTTTATTAAAAAGTGAAGTAATGATAGCCTTTGTGTTCTAGACCTGAATGCTCTGTTTCTCATCGCTAACACAGGTCAAATAGAGAGCTATGAAAGCAAGAATGTGCAACATATCCAAATATTTCCAAATATAATTCCAAATAAGGAATTATTTCTGACACATTTGCTACCATTATAAGTTATTTATATTATTATTTATACTGTTATTTAACCCACAGTTACTTTTTTGAGTAACTGATTTAACATTGAAGTTAGGCCACTTTGGCATATCAAGTCTCAGTGGAGGAGCATTCTCATTGAAATTAATACACATTCATTCAGGATGAGAGTGAGAAGTGGCAAAAATTCATGCTTTTATGGTATTACTGTGGGGAGGGAGAACAATGGGACTCTGAAACTATCATGTCAGAAATTTGGCAAGGTCTTACCTCTGGCAGTATACACACTAATCCCGCAAAACATACACAAAGCATAACTGTTTTTGCAATAGTAGAGCCTAAAATGTAAAAGTAAAATGTATAAAAAGAATTAGGCAGAAGAAGAACAAAGTGATCTAAAATCAGAATCAGTAGATATTAAGGCATTTTTTTAGTAATCTTGTTTTGCCAGGAATCAATAGACTTTTTTTTTTTAAACACAAAAGCAGTGTCCCTTAAAGATAAAAAATAAACTTTTAATGCATTCTGTAGCTTCTAGTGAATTGGTCAAATTCAAGCTTGTGCATGGAGATTTTTTTTTGTCCTCCTAATTCAATAAATTGAAATAATAGAAAATTAAAACTGTGTTGCTTACAGATTATCACCATCAAGTTTTAGCACTAAGTGTATGGTACTCAGAATTGCATTAGTGTTTAGTTGGTTATAAGGTAGTAAAATGCCAGTAATTAACCACTTTAGGACTCATTTAGCTATAGTATATACTGGATGAAAAACCATTTGCAATTGCAATTGATTCTACAGCTGCTTCACAGAACTGGTGGTTTTTGACTTTTCCAACAAGATGCTGGATGGCCCCTCGTCTCAGGGATGAAGATAGTACCCTTCTCTGGGAATAAAATATGCTGAAGTCAAACTCACCTCCCTATTTTTGTCTGGGAGACAGAAAAATCTGACATCTCACTGACATTATTTGTGCAGTATAACTTGAATTGGATTTTTCTAAACCAAATGATTAATGTGCAAGAGTTTGCAATTTAATATTTTTTTTTTCCCCCTGCACTAGCATCTTGGAAAGAGTTTTCAGCAAACGATTTAACATATAAATTGGCCAAACTTGGCAAAAGTCAAGAATATTTAACAGGATACAGATGGTACAACAGAAAGCAATATCCAGAGATTTGGGTGACTTGAGTGCTCTTTAGCCCTCTACCAGCTGCTTTGGCTCAAGTGTGAATAAAGACCTTTTAAGAATCAATAAGTGTATCTTATGTTGTGCCTAAGTATTGCCCACTCAACCAAAATGACACCAAAAACAAAAGCAACCATATGGTTTTAAGTATATTAATGACCAGGGCACTACAGCTTGATACACAAGATTAAATATGTTAATTTCATATCAATTGTTTGCATGTTTCTAACTTTCATTGACCATCTAATCCAAAGAAATATACTTCTCTCCAGATTTTTACTTTTAATGGAATCATAAAACAACACTAGCTGCAGTTAACAATTAACTCCTTTGGGGCTGTAAGTATTCTAGATGGTGTTTTTAGCTTGTAACAAATGATTATTAATTACAAGGCTCAGATTACATTGCAGGCATTTAAGTTCTGATACCCCAATGTAACACAGCAGAGAAACTGAAGCAATGTCTTTTTATTTATTTTTTTTTTCCCCCACAGCAGTCTGCATTTGATAAATTGATCTTCAAGTTCCTAATAAATCCTAAAATATAAGTGATGGAGTGGATTCCATTTGTAAATGGATTCCTGGGGCATTTGTTGCTAAAGGCAATATCCTAATACTCCATGCTTTTCTTTAGCATCGACTTGTTATTACGCTCAGACAGCTGTGTGACTGTGTACATCAAATCAGCATTACTGCCAAAGTTCATACTATATACAGTTGTGGAATATTCATTCACCAAAAAAAAGAAAAGAAAAGAAAAAAAAAAAAGGATACTAAATAAATCTACTTCATTACAACAGTACTGGCAGTAATGATCAATCAAACAAACAAATTAAATTTTGTTGGTTTACCCAAATAATCCATATGTTCATTAAATGAAGTTGTACATTTACTGCTTTAGTGTAAGATTGCTACATTTTGTCTAAGATTTGTTGTTCTACAAAGTTCTCACATTCAAAATGGAGTAAGACTTTGGAATCAAACACTTGTTTCACATTACAAGTGTTTCACATTCACATTATATTTTTTTGTCTAGTATCTGGGACACAAAACTGTGTTGGCATCTTTTTTTGTGGTTTTTTTTGTTTTTCTTTAATATTCTATTCTAATATTCTAATTCTGTGATTCTGTGTAATATCATTCCTTCTTCCACCTTTGCTACTTTTGAAGTAATCTATAGTCTCTTGTGTTCTACCTACTCCCATAGAATATGGACCCCTAAGGTCCCCTGTTATTTATATTCTCCTGTTTCTTTCTTCAACCAGGTCCCCTCTGTACTTGCAGAAACTTTTATTCCTTTCTTCACCAGCAGTCTTTATTCTGTTAAAACAATCTTCATTTATGTAGCAGCACACTGACCTCCGGAGAACACTCCATTACGTGGTACACTGCTGGATCACTCTCTTCAGAGTTTAAAAGATATATCCATGTGCTAGGGATGTACTGTATGAAGTTAGTCCTTCAGGGAGGCACAGATGCTTCTCGCTACTTACTTACTTACATATCATGAAATCAATTGCATTTCCCTTGGCTTCTTTATATATCTCTGATGCATAACACTTAACTAACTAGTTTCCTCACCTTGTAAAATGGTGGTTCCTTGAAGGTGGTTTACTTTCAATTCCTCTGGAAATGGAGGTGGCTTCACTTCTGTATGCAGTGAAAATTATTACGATTTCAGAAAGATTAGAAGTCAATTTTTTTTTATGTAATCTGAGATCTAGATTTTACCTGTAAAAAAAAATGTTTCAAACTTTTTTCAAAGCATCAGGAAGTTAATAAGAATTAAAGAAAAACAAAAGAAAGAGGTTTTCATAACATGGTCAAATTTTAAGTACTGGTTATGAAACAACATTAAGGCTGCATTTCTTCATTGATCAAACCTCCTTATGAAGTACTTAAACTAAAACTTGGCTCATAAGATTTACTGAGCAATATTTCCTCTGTCATATATCAGAAAACATCTTCTGGGAAGCAGAATAAGGAGTTATGTCTTGAGAATCATATATTACATCTAGTTTTGAAAGTCCAGTCAATATAAACTGAGGGAAGATTGAAAAGTTTACATAGGTTTTTCCTAGTTGTTTTGGGTTGTTTGGGGTTTTTTTTTAGGTTGTTGTTTTGTTTTTTGGAACTTTTTTAAAGTAAATTTGTTTTAAAGTGACTAATGATGTTAGATTATTATCAGGGTAGTGAGAATGCAGAGACAGGGAGGATCCCTTGGATAGAATAGTCTGGTTCTTGAGTATGTGCTGCCTGACTTGAGTTTGTCACAATATCTTCACATTTACTTTGTTGGAAAGACAGTAATGGGTGTATTGAAGACTATGGAAAATGAGCTTATGTGATGTACATAGTCTGTTTTCTATATTCTATATTCACTGTTACTGTCAAAGCTAATAGTATCTCCCTCCTTCTCTGTCTTTTGAAACATCATCCTCAGGTATTTATGGTTTTCCAAAAATAGTCTATTCTTTCTCCTTCTAATATCCCCCTGACTATCAAGGTGTTGCGTGAAAGGGGTGGTAAAGCAATTTAGCAGGAAATAAACCCCCTTGCATTCCAGCTCACCCTCAGATAACTGGAGGAGCTGGGGGAGGCTAGGCTTGGAACCTGAGTGATGCCCAATTGAGCAGTATGGGTCCAAAAACAGCAGACTCCCTTGATAATGTGCTGTACTCCTGTATGCACAATTTATGGACTCACACAGCTAAATCTTCAGCTTTTAGTAGCATCCCACTGAACACGGGTCAGCTGGGTTGGCTGGTTATAGACAGACACAGTTCGATGTGGCGCTACTAGTCTGGATATACCGATGCTGGATCCGATCGATAGTGCCCTGCACCCACTGTCCAGTCACGATCTATGGACTCTCATGGGTAAGGTATTAAATTGCAAACCCCATATAATGTAGATGAGCTTCAGATCCCTATCTACAAAACATGAATTAAGAGATTGGAGGTCCAAACCCTATGAGCTGCTTGAACTCATGTACTGATGACGGGCCTTGGCATATCTGAGGTACGAGAGTATAAGGGTCTAATGGACAACGGTGCACAATGCACCCTAAGGCCATCAGACTTTAAAGGGACAGAATCCATTTGTATTCCTGGAGTGACAGGGGGATCACAAAAACTGACTGTACTGGAAGTTGAAATTAATCTGACAGGGAATGAGTAGCAAAAGCACACCATTAGACTGGTCCAGATGCTCCGTGCATCCTTGGCACAGATTAGCTCACGAGAGGGTATTTCAAAGACCCAAAAGGGTACCAGTGGGCTCTTGGCACAGCTGCGTTGGAGACAGAGGAAATGAAGCAGCTATTCACCTTGCCTGGTCGCTCAGAGGACTATTCTGATGTGGGACTGCTAAGGGTCAAACAACAACAGGTGCTGATTGCTACTCCAACATTGTGCCGGCAGCAATATCACATCAACTATGACACCATTATTCCTATCCATAAACTAACTAATCAGCTGGAGAGCCAAAGAGTGATCAGCAGGACTAACTCTCCCTTTAACAGGTCCATAGGCCAGTGTGAAAATCAAATGGGGAATGGAGACTGACAGTAGATTATCATGGCCTGAATGGTCATGCCACCACTGAGCACTGCCGTGCCGGACATGTTAGAGCTCCAATATGAACTGCAGTCAGAGGAAGCTAAGTGGTACGCCACCATAGACATTGCTAATGCATTTTTCTCCATTCCTTTGGCAGCAGAGTGCAGGCCACAGGTTGCTTTCACCTGCAGGGGTGTCCAGTACACCTGGAATCGACTGCCCCAGGGGTGGAAACATAGCCCCACCACTGGGGACTGGTGGGACTGATCCAAACTGCCCTGGAACAGGGTGGAGCTCCAGAACACCTGCAATACATTGATGACATCATCCTGTGGGGCGATACTGAAGAAGTTTTTGAGAAAAGGGAGAAAATAATCCAAATCCTTCTGAAAGCTGGTTTTGCCACAAAACAAAAAGGGATCAAGGGACTTGCCCAGGAGATCCAGATTTTATTAATAAAATGGCAAGATAGATGCCACCAGACCCCAATGGGTGTGATTAATAAAATAACAGCCATGTCAACTCAAAAGAAGAATGGTTTTACATGGGGCCCTGAGCAATGACAAGCCTTTGAACAAATTAAACAGGAGATAGTCCATGCAGTAGCCCTTGGGCCAGTCAAAATGAGACAAGATATTAAAAATATGCTCTACTCTGCAGCCAGAGACAATGGACCAACCCGGAGCCTCTGGCAGAAAGCACCAGGGGAGACTAGAGGTCGACTGGGAGGGGCAAGTGTAGTAATTACCATAACCCCAAATTGGCTTTTGGATATATCAGTGAGATATCTCATATGATATCATATCATGTCATGTTTAGTATATTAACTAGGGTTGACCAGAAATCAAGGATATTCTCTCAGGGATCGCTTGGGCTCACTCTTCTGGGATTGTGGTTTTGGTTTCAGGACTTTCTCTGTTCCAGGATCACCGGTTGGGGACAGGCTGAGCAGCAGTCAGTAGGTGGTGAGAAATCACACTATGCATCACTCATTTGCATATTCTATTATTACTGTTATTATCATTATTATTTTAAATTTTATCTTCTTCAAGTTATTAAATTCTTTTTATCTCAGCCAAGGAGTCTCCTTACCCATCCAATTCTTTCCCCTACTCCCTTGGGGCAGGGGCAGAGAGCGAGTGACTGTGTTTGGCTGGTAGCCAAAGAAGTGAAACCACCACACAAACATATAGGGAAGAGTGTAATGTATAATAAATGTATTCCAACAAATAAAGACAAAAAATGCAACATTAAAAGAAAATAATTTGGGGGGGGGAGGGGGGTTGTTGCTATTTAATTTAAGACATATATATTTTGAATATAGAAAATGTTTTGTGGGAAAGTGGTGCTATTTTATTTGAAATAAATTTCCAAGTAACTTTTCTGTTAAAAATTTAGTGTGGCTCTCAAGTTGCACCTGAAATTATTTACAACGTAAAACACTGCAAAAAAGGAAGACCACTTGGATGAATTGTAATAGCCAGTCTTCCTTCAAGAGTCTAACTGAACCTTGAACTGAAATTCCAGAAAAAATAAGCTAAAATCATATATTTCCACAGAACTTTTAACTTGGCTATCTAATTTATTCCAAAGGGGCCTATTAAGGACAAGAATACACTGAAAAATTGAAAAGTAGCATTCACAACATATTTTGAATTCTGAGACATTTAAACTTATCTGACCTTCTTCTAAAATATTTCTTTAGCCTGCACTGGCATTGCTGGGTCTATATTTGCAAGGAAATAGTGATGAGTGTCCACCAAAAAATCTGTTCTTTAACTCTTCATTTGCTAGTGGGTCATTCAAATTAGAAAATAGAATAAAGTGTGATTCAGATGACTACTCATTTACCTCAGGCAACAAAAAAATAACGTTAATCTTTTTTCTGCACTACTTAAGTCTTATTTTCAATAAGTTACTCACCTTAGTCCTGTTGGCTATGTCTACCCACACTTCAATAGAAAATGGCAAAAATAGTTGTACAAACCACCAGTACCTACAAGTATGCAGCTGCCTTGCAGAGCAATGAAGAACAGGCTTATGGTATAGAACTTTTACACAGCTACCTACTGCCACAGAGTAAGCTTGGGCATGAGTACTGTATATTCCAGTTTATGCTTACAGGTTCCTTGTTTGTGAAGAGCCAGTAAAAAATTATCCTTAGATTTTCAATACTGACACTCTGAAGGAACATCAGAAATTTAGAAAATTTAACTGAGGAGGAACATTGTATCAGAAAAGTAATGTCATTCAGGTGAATTCCCAGTGACTGGAACAAGGGAAACATCACACTCATTTTTTAAAAGGGCAAAAAGTAGGACCTTGGGAACTACTGATAAGGTAGCCTCATCTCCATGACCAGTAACATCGTGGAATAGATCCACCTGGAGCAAGCCAAGGCAAATGTGATGCCATTCTGAGAGAACATATTCTTCTGCTTAAACAATGTGACATTGAAAGATAATTCCATATCAGCTAGGTCTAGTCAAGTTTGAAGTAAGTTTGAGATGTCGAGTTCTAGCAATAGGGCAGATAAGGTAGAACAAACTAGTTTTGTGGAGACAGAAGTGTTGTCAAGAAGCCAAAAGAAGAACTAAGCATGCACAGGAGAAAATTTCAACTAAAGGGCACAGTGACAAAAGTTTCTACGACCACCAGACGACCCCTGAAGACAACCAGTACGCATGCGAGAAGGACTTTTACATATATTAATGAGTACTTGGAAATGTAATTAATATGTTAATAATTTATTGGAAAATAAATGAATATGCATGTTTCGATAGTATAAAGCTCTTGTAGAGGGATGAGTCGGGATGCACAATAGGTGAAGCGATCCCCCACGCATCCTGCGCCATAAGAAAGAAGTGTCTGCTTCTTAAGACTACATTGGTGGTAAGAAGTTCATTCCTGATTTCAGTGACAAATTGAACACAAGGAGATGGTTAGAAACAGCCAACATGGCTTCACCAAGGACAAATTATGCCTGACTAATCCGGTGACCTTCTATGATGGAGTGACTGCAATTGGTGGATAACAAAAGAGCTACTGATTCCATTTATTTGGACTTCTGTAGGGCCTTTGATAAATTCTTGTCACTAAACTGGAGAGATATGTGTTTGATGGATGGACTGTTAGATTGATAAGGAACTGGATGACCACAACTAAAGAGTTGCAGTCAATGGCTCAATGTCCTTATGGAGATCAATAATGAGTGTTATCCCCCAGGTCTCTGTACTGGGATCAGTACTGTTCAATATCTTTACTAATGACATAGGCAGTGAGATTATTTGAATCTTCAACAAGTTTATGAATGACATCAAGCTGAGGTGCAGCTGATACACTAGAGGAAACAATGCCACCAAGATGGACCTTGACAGGCTTGAGAAGTGGATCATACGATAGTTCAACAAGGCCAAGTACAAGGTCCTGCATCGGGGCTGGAACAATCCCCAGTATCAATACAGACTAGCGGATGAATGGATTGAGAGCAGCCCCACAGAAAAGGACTTGCAGATACTGCCAGACTAAAAACTGGACATCAGCTGGCAAAGTGTATTTGAAGCCCTGAAAACCTATGATAGCTTCTGCTGCATCAAGAGAAGCATGGCCAGCAGATTGAGGGAGGTGATTATCGCTGTCTACTCCGCTCTTGTGAAACACTGCTTGGAGTACTGTGTCCATCTCCGGGGCTCTTGGCATCAGAAAAACATGGACCTGTTGGAGAGGGTCCAGAGGAGGACCTTGAGAACGATCAAAGGGCTGGAATAACTCTCCTGTGAAGAAAGATTGAGAGAATTTGGATTGTTCAAGCTTTAAACATATAAAAGTTGTGTGACCTTTCAATATAAAAAGGGGGCTTACAGGAAAGATGGGGAATAATTTCTTACCAGGGCCTGGAGTGACAGGACAAGGGACAATGGTTTTAAAATGTAAAAGGGTAGACTTAGATTAGATATAAGGAAGATTTTATATTTTTTTTACAGTAAGGGCGGTGAGACACTGGAACAGGTTACCCAGACAAGTTGTGGATGTCCCATCATTGGAAATGTTCAAAGTGAGGTTGGATGGGACTCTGAGCAACCTAATCTAGTGAAAGATGTCCCTGTCCATGGCAAGGGGGATTGGAACTCCATGACCAATAAAGGTCCCTTCCAACCCAAACTATTCTACGATTCTAGGATTCTATGATTTTTAAACCTCAAATATTGCACAACTTCACTCAATAATCAGAGACAAAACTTATGGCCATAAAAGAGAATGATTTCTAAGAGGTAATAAAAGTATCTATGGGAAGTTATTTTCCACAATGAATTATTGGATCACTCCCAGTAAGAAATTTTACCTCACAATATTTTTGTTGCACAATAAAGAATAAATCATAAAGTAACTTCCATGCGTAGACTTCAGAAACACAGCTTATGGAAATGTAAGGTATTCCAATGGTTACTCTAAATCTGCATAAAATATTTCCCAGGAGAAGCACAGAAATCACATTTATAAGAAATAAATATATTCAGTTCCACTTGTGTTTACTGTCAAATAATAGGGAGTAAGACAATGCATTAACTTGCTTACTTGATAGGAAATAATCTGAAATGTTCATCCTTGGTCAGATAGAGTCTGCATGGTTGCCTCTAGTAATCCTAGTATACTTCCGCTCCTAGAATTTTAACAGACATAATTGGGCAGCTCACATGTTCAAAATTATTCCTCCTTCATACGCTACATAAAAACTTCAGGTAGTAAAAAAAAAAACAAGTGTAAAGGTATGGTCAGTTTACACTTCAGCGTATAACTCATTTCAATCAAAATCATGCTGTGTTTCTGCTGAAAGAACAGGTAAAACCATTCTCCCCACACTTTTGAATAAAAAACTGCAAATAACAAGAATATGGGGTTTAGAGAAAAATTGTTTCCTTGGTGTGAGGAACTGCACTATGGACT
>NW_010326463.1:0-7192 GCF_000700745.2 Antrostomus carolinensis
GATGCCGCCTTCCCCGGGGTGTCAGGGGTGGCACGAGCGGTTTGGTTCACCCGGTGCAGCATCTGCATTTCTCGGGTTCCAACTTTAATTAGATTTTTATTAAAATAAAATTGATGGGTGTTACGGTCGGGAAGAAAATCCCCAAAATGCTACATAGGCAGCGTGAAGGTGAAGTCCACCAGTTGTTAAAACGCTCAAGAAGGACAGGAGGAGGAGTACCAGGAGTGTGGAGGTGTGACCTTCCCCTCTCCTCTCCAACGCAGTGGGGGTAAGAAGTCAAGCGAACCCAACACACCATCCCAAGTGGGGTCCTCTTCAGTAACACTGTGATGCACACAGTCGTGTTGTGGGTATGGTTATAGTCTGCTCCGAGAAGGATTTCATTTCAGTGACTCACCTGGGTAGTACTGATTTCCTGGCAAGAGCTTGGCTGAGTAATGTTTCTGTGGCCCTTGGTAAGATACCTGGCAAGCAAAATGCAGTCCTTGAGCTCAGCAGGCACTCTGCTGCTGACTTCGGCAAAATCTGGTCTTTCTCTCTAGGGCATTAGATGTCACCATGATTGAATTGTCCATATGCTGTGTGCCTGGTCATCTGTGTCCTTTAAAATTGTTGACCTGAAATGGCTGACAGAAAAGCTAACAACAACCTGTTTCATTCTATCATCCTAAAGTATTTTCACCCAAAGGTCTATAGATAATTTAAGGATCTTTTTTTCTGCTAAAGCCATAAAATGCTCAAGGCATACCATGATAATTTTACGTGATTGCAAGATAAAACAGCTGACCATACACCTTGCACCCAAGACTGCAGATTGCCCCAGAGTTCCAAGATTTCAGTCTCACTACCTTAAAATTCAACAGAGGTTAACTGAATCATCTGCAGATATTTCACTGAAGTATAAAAAGCCCTGGGTGCCAAGGAAGACAGAATACAGAGATTTCTCTAGGCACTTTCCGACCATATTTGGTATGATCTTGGAGGTTCTGCTTTAGTAGGAACTTTCATAAAAAGCATTTGAGCATTCTACATGAAAACCATACAGTACTGCAATAAGGCTATCATAAGCTACAGTTTCTCAGGCTACTACTATGGCTTTTTTATGATTTTTTTTTTTTTTTGTAAGTGGGACTTAATTGTCCCACTCCCAGTTTGAGAAGTGCACCAGGTGACACCTCTGCTCCCATTTCAATGGGAATGCATGCAGGCACATTGTGTATTCAGGTCAATATTTAGCATCCAAAGGCTGCAGTTCTGAGTTTTGCTTTGCTTTGTTCTCCTTAATGACATCTTCAGATATTCCTCACAGAAAGATGGGTATGCAAAAGACAGTCAAGGCTAAGGCATGGCATTTTACTATCTATGGCAAAGTATATCTAACTTTTTCCCCAGGCAGCATACACTCTTATCTTTCCAGATCAAATTGACTCTGTCTGCTTCTTGAATCATATTTACGAATCATGGCAGCTTACCACACCTAGATTAGAGCAGCATCCTTACGGTGTTGCCACTTCTGACTTTTCAATTAGTGAGAATTTAGGATATTTGGGGTTCTTTCTATTAGGGCACAGAGTAAGAATAAAGCACCAGGAGAACCTCTCAGCTTACTTGCAGACTGTGCTTTGCTTCTACATGTTTGCTTTCAGGCTGTGGCTTTGCAGGCAGCTGAGCTGATCAGATGGCTCCATTCCTCCAAAATGCCTCATCTTCTTCCTCCTCTTGACCTTCATCTTCCCCCTCATCTCACGCTTCATACTCCCCTCCTTCCACCAGCAATCCCACCCGGTGCCTGTGTTACATGTATGACCCATGCATATCTAATTTTTCTGGGTTAGTTTTCCTCCAGGTTGGTGCAGTTCAGACAGATATAAGGACCAGCACTGGTGTAAACAATGGGCCTGCGAGGCCAAGAACGGGGAGGAGGAGGGAAGTGGGGAGGAAGGCCTCCCCACTCTGCATAGATACAAGTATTAAATCAGCCCATCACATCTCAAAACCACAGCCTCGTTTTTTTCTCAGGCAAGTAGGTGCATCTCAGTTTCCACCCAGACGACTTTCTCATTCTGTCTCATGTTCCTGCCCCTTCTCTCTCACATACATTCTCTCTTCCTTTCCTTCTGTCCCCTGCCCCATCATTTATTGGATCTTGGGACCCCTCCTAGGAACAGGTGACCTGTGCTGTTCAGATCTGTGTCCCTGGGCAGAGGGTTTCCATTGTTTTGGCTCACACTAAAAAGGGGGCATTTCATTGATTCCTTGTTTACCCTGAGTGGAAAATGGCTATTACACCCATCAGGCCAGGGAGTCACTTTCTCTTTCTGATGCCTCTCTCAAAATGCCGTGATGCTCCAAGCCATACCTCTGCTTGCCCATCTACAGTTCAAAATCAGCCTACATGCTATCTCTTACCCCGGGATCATGAGTTTCTAACGCCTGCACCAGACAACCTGTGGATTCAAACATGTAAAACTGCAGGGGTTTTAAATAATGGTATTGTCTTCCAACAAAGGATACTATTTTGAGATGAGGAGAAGGTAGTTGTTTTTAAAGTTGCTTTTATAAAGCTTTTAAATGCAGCTGAACATGGAAAGTTACATATGGTGTCACAGTATTTTTTAATTGTTTCTTCTACTCCTCTTTTCTCATTAACTGCGTGACATTTTGATATGGTGTGTCTTACTTTTCCCTCAGCCACTCTTCCCAGATTTATGTCTATATATATATCTATGTATCTATGTATCTATCTATCTCTGTCTAACTATGTATATCATTCTCATTTCTTGGGGCTGGGGGAGGGACAAGCAAAAGTTGTTTCTGTGACAAGACATTTCTTCAATGTGTTGGGTTTGGGGGGGGTGTGGTTTTTTGGATAGTGGGGGAAGCACCACTTTGTGAGAGTGAAAAGCTCCCCTCGCTCCAAGGCAGAGACCCCCCCAGCCCAGGCTGGGCCAATGAGAACCACATTCAGTTGCTTTCTTAGCCAGAAGTTGAAATCTATTTACACTACTCCAAGGTTTTTCACACCATGGCTCTTCTTCTCTGCCCTGTTCTGCCTTCCACCTCCCTCCTCCACACAGCTACCTCAGCTCCACCTGAGAGAAGTTTCGTCTGCCAGATTCTTACCCAAACAGCCCACAGAAATTTACTGTCCCACTGTCCGTTTTGTGTGATCCCTGAGTTCATTTGAAAGGACTTGTACTAGGAGTAGACTTAATCCTAGATATGTTAGTACACAGGTAAGACAAGGAATTTTACTTGTATAATTCCAGTGACAAAATCCTGTACTGGGAATGCCACTTTATCAGCAAAAGGAAATTTTTTTTTGCCATTGCTTGATGTGTTGATCTCGGAAATATTTTGCACATTGTTTGTTTTGGTTAGATGGGGGAATATGGCCATGGCAGCATTTTTTTAGCTTTGTCCTGAGTTAAATCTGCTACCACCTCCAAATCTACTTTTCCTATAACAACTCAAACCAAAAAGACCAACATAAATTATTGACAGCTAAAAAGTAGAAGGGAAAAGATGACACTTACTATTGTAAATAGGATAGGATAGGATAGGATAGGATAGGAAAGAAAATGTATCAAAAGGCATATGAGTCTGTTTATCAGCCTCTATATTCTTCTTGATATCCCAGAGTCCACTGAAGTTGGCAAACCAAATGGTACATAAATCTTTGCAATTCTTTTGCTTGCAGACAGTTGGGATTGCAGACTGTTGGTGTTCTCATATATTTTGTGACCCAACCATTACAGCAGAATCCCAAGTTTTTATTAGTGCCTAGACAGAGAGACTATCTTAAAAATAACATAATTTTCACAATCTGTCTAAAATGTGGCCGCTACAACAAAGCATGAAATAAGCTTAACAAACCTGTTTCAACTTAGCTTGTGCCTCCTGGCACCTCAGTCTTCCCTGCTGTCAACAAAGCCCATTAGAGTACGTAAGTGGCACCGCAGCAATGAATTTTGCCATAATCCAGCAAACTGGTTTGCATGGCTGGCTTCTGCACCCATGTGGGACCCCAGGGTCCACCAAGAGACAGCAGCTTGCCTGACTGGATCTGTAGTTTGTCTGGTGGCAAATTACTATATGTAATGTGCAGAAACGTACCTGCGTGTACAGTACACAGTTGCACGCTCTTAATTTCAAAGAACTGTTTGCAACATGAGCCAGATCCTCCCTTGTTTGAAGGCAGTGGAAGGACTATCATGCTTTTCTCCTTAAGCTGATCCCGTGCTCAGGTTCAATACAAATGTTTTTACTTCAGTTCTAACTGGGTGTCATCTATTAAGTGCCAGACTGCAGGAAGGCAACCCTTATATTAATTTAACAACATTTTATTTGCTCATTAAGCATCAATGATTTGGGCAGTACAGAAGAAGACTCAAAGACTATTGCTGCTCCAGGGATTTTATAATCTAAATCAGATACAGAAAGAAAAAAATTCTCAGGGAAGCTAAGGTCACAGAATAACTTTGAAGGCTCACTCTCTTCCCCTTAAGCTCTTTTCCTTCTTTCATTTCCGTTCACAGAAATAAAAAATGTGTGCAAGCCCTTGTCCTCTGGTATCCTAACAGCTGTTACGTTCTCCTTACCGGCCCAACAAATGCCATTGCCCCCCTTTTCATACATTAAATACATGCTGCAAATATCTTTTGTCTTTTAGGCTTTATCACTCCTTTTTGCTTTGTCCATTAGGAACCAAGACTGCCAGAAGTGCTGGGTGCAGGTGGTTAATTTACCCCAGGACAGCTGCTTTAGGAGGTTAAAGATTAATTCAGCTTGTTCCATTACAATATATCCGAGCATAGAGTGTCATAGTCTCAATTTTCTGTTTGGCCCTCAGGAGTTTTTCTGCACCTGTCCTTTTGTCTTCTTTTCTGCTGCATCAAATGCAAACTTCCCCACTTGGCCTTCCAGGCCTTCCCTGGCTGGCGCATGGCCCTGTCCATGTTGGCTGCTGGATCTCATGTCTGGTCCTACAGGTCATTACAGGTGCAAATTTTCTTTTCTTTGGCCTTGGGTCACCCACATGTGGAAGGAGCTGTCCTGTCCATCAAAAAACATATTGCTGTCCTGGTTTTCAGCTGGGACAGAGCTAGGTTTCTTTTCAGTAGCTGGAATAGCGCTGTGTTCTGGTTTCAGTGTGGGATTTGTTATGGGAAGAACACTAATAACATACTAATGTTTTCAATTGTTACTGGAAGTCAAAGGACTTTGTGTTTGCAGGTGCAAGGTCTGGGGGGGATGAGCAATATTAAAATTAGAAATCTAGATTAACATTTGGATATGCCAATGTCATATTCCATATTATATAAGGTCATGTTCAGTATATTAATGAGGGGCTCTCTCTTGTGGGGGTCTCTCTCTGGCTCTTGCTCGGGCTCTTGCTCTTCCAGGATTGTGGTTTTGGTTTCAGGATTGTCGCTCCTCCGGGATTGTTATCAAAGAACAGGCTGGGCTTGGTCGGTGGGTGGTGAGCAATTGCACTGTGTATCACTCATATGCATATTTTTTATTAATATGATCATTATTATTTTAATATCATTACTATTTTAAGTTTTATTTTATCTCAGTTATTAAATTGTTCTTATATCAACCTACGAGTCTTCTTACCCCTCCAATTCTCTCCCCTATTCCCTGCAGCAGAGGGAGAGTGAGTGAGCAGCTGTATTTGGCTGCCAGCCAAGCGCTGGCCAAGTGAAACCACCAGAATTGCTTAAATTATATGTGCTCATAGCCCAACAGAAGCATCACATCTTCTAGCAGCAGGGTCACCACAGATCTGTAAAGTTGCCCTTATCTCCTACTTCCCAGCCAGATCACTAGGATCTCACATATTTGCATTTGATGCTATAGAGCATTACTCTTCCTTGGAGCAAACAGTGTCTATACAGAGAAGATGAAGCCACACCAGAAGCACTGAGTCTGGTGGATGGACCCTCACTCTGTGTGGCCCTTCTACTACTGTTCCTCTACAGTCCTGGGACTTGGGATATGGCCTCCTGTGCACTGATGTGTGGATGAGAACTCTGCTGAAGTGAATTGATGGGCTGCTCACCTCACTAGTCCAAATCTTCCTACCATTGCTCTGCACCCTTGTTTTCACCCCCTTTCCCCTCATTTGCTGTATATCACTATGTTCCCATAGATCCCAGGCTCTTCTGGACCTGAGATTGCCTTTTGATAGATCCTGTGTAAGTGTGAGCATGCATGCAGTGCTTTCTGACACTAACTAGCTAACTACCCCAGTGCCCCTAGGCATTCTTGTGGTGCAAATCCTTCAGATAGCATCCTCTCTGGTTGTTTGGGGATTTGAAGCAGACAGAGGGCTGAAATATCACTGGGATGGGAACAAAATTCTAATTTATCCAATGTGTCAAAATTTCTATTAGTCAAGGTCTTTTTTTTTTTTCTTCCCTAAAGATTTTGTTGTCTTTGTTGAATTTCAAAACTCTTCTATGCATACCAGGATTCGGGATAAAAGTAAGGAACTGACCTTTCCAGCCTGAAGCTGTATGATTAATTCTACCTAGCAACTGTTGGTTTTTAGGATAAACTTCTCCAAAGCTGCATGAGTTGTTACACAATAGAAAGCACGAAGGCTCTGTCCTGTTTAAAAAGGTTTCAACGTGGTTGGCTCACAACCCTGTTCAGAGAACAGCAAACTGTCTTGTGTTGAAGGGTTAATTTCTCTGCTAGCTGCCCTGCCACACCTAAGACAAACCTTCTTCCCAAATACCAGGAGACAGAAGCTGCACCCAGAAGTGCCTGTTCAAAAGCATGACCTGATATCTTCAGGAGAAGTTTCACATTACACCAAATTTTGGAAAATTGCATATATCTGTGTATTGGGTTTGGGGGAGGGGGGCTGGTGTTTGTAGTGGGGGAAGGGGCTATAGTGATGGCCCCTGTGTGAGAAGCTTCAAGAAGCTCCCCTGGCTCCAAGGTGGACCTGCTTCCAGCCCACACTGAGCCAGTCAGCCATAGGGAAATGCTTCTGTGAATCTGTATTTATGAGGGGAAGAACTGGTTTGGCAAGGGAGGAGAGAACCATCAGGATACCACAGGCCTGAACAAAAGACCATTGGCCTGAACAAAACAAAAGACCATTGACTACATGAGAAAAGAGGAAGAGGGGAGGAGACAGAGAACTACAGACACCCAGGTCAGCAAGGAGAAGAGT
>NW_010326463.1:7208-18304 GCF_000700745.2 Antrostomus carolinensis
GTCCCCCTACAGTCCCCTGCAGCCCATGGAGGTTCAATGGTGGAGCAAATACCCATGTGTAGGCCATGGAGGGCTCCACATCGGAGCAGGAGCCTGTGCCCGAGGGCAGTTGTTGACTATGTTGAGTGCTTGTGATGAGCACGGGGTGAGGAGGTGCGCTGGACTAGAGACCTGTCTGCAGCCTGTGAAGGTCCCAATGCTGGAGCTGGGAGCTGTTCCCCAAGAGGTCTGCAACTCCATGGGAAGCCCGTGTTGGAAACACTTGGTTCCCAAGCTCTTTTAGCCCCTGGGAGGGACCTCATGCTGGAAAGAAGAGCAGAAACAAACTGACTGAACCCCCATTCCCTGTCCCCCTGTGTCACTGCAGGGAGAGAAGGTAGAGAAATCAAGAACAAAGTGATTTGAGCCCAGGAAGAAGGGAGGGGTGGGGGAAGGTGTTGTGAGAGGTGGTTGTTACGTCTGACTATCCTACTCTGATTGATTGGTAATGAATTAAATTGATTTTGCTTCACCAAGTCAAGTCTGTTTTTCCCATGACCATAATTGGTGAGTGAACCCTCCCTGTCCTCATTTCAACCCAGGAGCCCTTTGTTGTGTTTCTCTCCCCAACTCATTGGGTGAGGGGGAGTGAGTGAAGGACTGCATGGTCTTAGCTGAGGCTGAAACCAGCAAAATCTGCTACATTGGTTCCTATGAGTCATAGATGTGGTGTGGTCTTAGCCTTGGTGTGGTCATAGATAAACTGGATCCAAGAATAAAATGCTTCTTTTTTTGTTACTGCACTTACTTGGTGGATGAGCTTGCACAAGATCAGCTCTGAGGCACTCACTGTTCAGCTGCACAATTCCTAGAGTTGCCTCCAGGGAAGCTCCCAGAGGTCGCTGGTGGGGGAGGAAGAGGAAGGAGCAGTGAAAGGGCTCCTTGTAGGCAGCAGCACACTGTGGCTTTGCTTTAGATGTGGTACTGAAACCTCACTCTTAATCTCAGAACAATTGTCATTGTCATCCTGATAATGAAGATGTTGGGGAGAGGTGTAAAATGGCCCCGATGCTGAGATCTCTGTGTTCACCAGTTCTTTTTCTCCCTTCTTTTCCTGACAGGCAGGATGTCCTGGAAAGACAGAAGGAGCAGCAATACAAATTAAGAGGGGCCGCAGGAGAACACTGGTAACAGAGGATGGAATGCACCAGTTTTCCCATGGCAGTAGTCAGAGGTATCCCTACTTTTGCATTTGAGGTAAGATATATTTTTAAGATGTTTGGACATTTAATTACTTTTCTACTCAATTTACAGACTTGTAAAATAGCCCACTCCATTTCATATATTTTTAAAAACATCTGTAAGTTCAATAAGATCACCTGGCTTAATGAGAACAAGGAAAGATTTCCCCAGGAATGCTCGGCATGAGGGAGGTTTCCTTTGTGATATGGTAGTTCTGCTAAAGCAGAGCAATAAGCATGTGTCTCCAGCCTATGACTTGTTCGCATCATGTAGCCCAGACTTTAGTGTATTGCTCACAATTTCAAGAGAAAAGAGTGGAGAGGAGAGGAGAGGAGAGGAGAGGAGAAGAGAAGAGAAGAGAAGAGAAGAGAAGAGAAGAGAAGAGAAGAGAAGAGAAGAGAAGAGAAGAGAAGAGAAGAGAAGAGAAGAGAAGAGAAGAGAGAAGAAAGTTAAAACCATGAGTTATAATGACAGCAGAATTTGGAGTGGGCTGCAGCATACTGCTTGTTAAGTATTGTCCCTGGGCCAAAGAAAGTTAGGTATCTGGCAATAATTTAAACCTATTTTAAAACTTCTTTCAGGAAAATTTACTAAAAGACCACTTTCTCAAATCTTGAATGGATTTGTGGAAAGATGTTTACTTCCCAGAAAGCCTCATCTTTTGCCTGATTATAGAGACAAAAAAATCAATAACATGCAATCTCTCCCCAACATTTTTATTTTCAGGATTATTTAAAGCTATAGAGCTAACAAATAATGTTTCCTTTATATTTTTGAGGCTGGTTAGTGGGGTAGTGATATGATTATGAGGATGAAACACTGAAACTGCTGAAAGAAATGTAAGAAATATTTGCAAGTTTCTCAGGAAATCCCTGTGGTCTGTTGTTATGAACTTCTTTGTTTCAAACATAATACAGCATCGACTGTACCAGCACAGGGTAAAACAAACTGTGGCGAGGTCACCACCTACTTGACCAGGATGGCTCAGACTTTGCACTAGGGAGATAAATTATGCATGAAAAATAAATGTAATTTGGTAATTTGTAAGGAAATGCCAAAACTCAGAGAGAAAACTGTAGTCTAAATCTAAGAATTCTCACGAAAAATAAATGTAATGGTAATTTGTAAGGAAAAGAAAGAAAACTGTAGTCTAAATCTAAGAATTCTCAATTATCTCCTCTGGGGAGGGTTAGACAAAAAAAAAAATCTGTCTTCATGCCTGTGACTTCTTTCTGTAGTTACTGAAGACAAGAGCAATATTCTCATTGACTGAAGGTGTGCAATTATGAGTCTTGACTGCCTTAGAGATAAATCATCCATCTTCACTCTGCTAAAAAAGAAGCTTACAATCCTCTTTCAAGATTAATAAAATTTACATATCGAGAAACACCTGGCCATTTCTGGAAGCAATGGAGAATAATACAAAGGTTATTGCACAAATTGCGTCACTCAAATGATTGACAAGAAGCCACCATCAGTCAAAGGCATGGGTCAATGTTTTTACATATGTACCTTGCCAGCAAACCAGTTTGTTTCATAGCACAAGAATTAGACTCCTAAACAATACTACCCCTTTTGAGTGGAAACCATTTTAAAAATAGGTTGAAAATAGTAAACTTTATGAGCAATAAATTCCTTACATAGTTTGTAAATGAAAAAATGTATTTAACCAGTCATTTGCAATCAAATCTGAGGTTACTTGTGTACTGGTGAATATCCCTACCAGCATGCAGCTTGCCACAGAAGCAAGATCCTAATATGAAAACCATGGATCATTTCCGTTGCCTTTTCTCCAGTAAGACTGCCATTTGCTTTCAATAAAGAATCGTTGGAGTAAAGACAATAGAAGCAGGTCCCATATTTGAAAAACAAGGATAAACACAAATAAATACAGATCAGGAATGACAGAGAAGGAGGAGACAAAAATAAATACGCCAGAGGAAAAACAGCAAAAGAAACAGACAGTTTAAAGAGACAGGGAGTGTGGAGATTAAGACAATTTTCATGCTAGTTTTAAATCCAAATTAAGAAGAAAGTTATAAGTATTTTATATTAAAAAAATGGGTAGACATGTTTTGGCATATCATGCTTTTCTCAGTATGCATGGGGGATATTGCCTTGTTTTGACTTAGGAGGCCTAAACAGATGTTCTTCAGTGTGAAAATTTCTTTGAATAAATCACATTATTGTATTTGTTAGACTCTGTGTTTTCTCCTCTGTTTTGCACAAGTTATGGGCTGAGTTTTTGAGCCCTACAATCAGTCTCATGGTACCTCTGTCTTCTCTAAAGTAGTAACTTCTGAACACAGTTTCCATTTATTTCTCGAATTTCAGGGAGTATTCTTGACATGAGTGGGCAGAACTCTCTTGATTTTGGTAAATATTTAATAATGAAGAAGGAATTAAAAATGAAGAGGGTACAGAGCCTTTTCCCTATGTTTATCAGAACTACAGTCTCACGCACATTTCTAAGTGTATACTGAACCAAAAATACACCATTAACACCTTCCAAGATAACAGTGCCCATCCATCCTCTCTGTTTCTCCTTCCAGTACAGCTGGGACACACCCACATTCCTCTCCCGAACAGAAAAAAAACCCCAAACAACATAACAATAGCGGGGGAATGGGTATGAAACCAGCCCTGGAGGTAGGGAAGGAATGAGGTGAGCCTGAATTGAAAAGAAAAAAGGAGTATGAAGTCCCTAGCACAGAAATAAGAGTCCTTAGCACAGGGAAATTAGGGTCAACTGATCCGTGAGTAGGAAAAAATGAGAGGAAAGTAAAATCCTTGCCCTGGGTAGAAGGAGAGATGACAAGGGAAAATGGCATGAACAGAGAGCCTTTGGCATGGGAAGAGAACTGGAAGCCTAGCAGAAAAATTGGTGTACACTAGTGTGTGTGTGTGTCTGTGTGTGTCTGTGAAGGATGGGAGGTGGGAGTGATTATGGTACTTTTTAAGTAGGGAGTAGGTGAAGAGGGACACTAAGCTACCAGCAAGGTAGTAAAACAACGACTGTGTGATGTCTTAGCTATGAAACATGGGCTTGAGGGAACCCTGAAACTGAAATGGGAGGTGTCACATAGGGAGGTTTTTTGTGTACAGTATAAAAGGTGGCTTTAAAAAGAAAAAAATCTTACAGATTATAGAGTGAGGCAAGACAAACGGGGATTCCAATCGAGCTGGGTGTTTCCAGGAACCAGTTCCTCTGAGACTTCTTTCCTTTGTCATAAATTCTCCCACATTGCCTTAAGGTGACTAGGGACAGGAACCTGCTGTCTTCAAAGGGCTCTTCAGTCTCTGGGGTGGGAACAGTTTTCAGGCACACCCTCATGGGGGATGGTTAACCCTAGCCACTCCCACAGCCACCACAAACTTGTACTTGCCTTCTGGCTGTCCCTCTCCTCTGGGGAGCCATGTGTCACTTTGGAGAAGAGTGAGGGAGGATGTGCTCTGCTAGGGCAGCACATCCTCATGGCCTGAACACCAGCTTCTTATGAATGATGGCAAGTTGTGTTCAGGCTGTCCAGCACTTTGGGAGCACATTCACACAACAACAGAAGGAACAGATGCTGAAAAGACAGTTTACAGGGAGCAATTTCTCCGTACTTCACCAAACCAGTAACCATGCACGTATGGCCTGTCCATCCATGCTTGTACATCCCATTTTTATCTCTCTGACAATGTAGAGGCATTAGTATATTTTAAAGATTCTTTTGCATTATTGTCACACAACAGTCTGTATATTTTTCTGACCTAACACATACTTGCACTGTTACTAAAACACATCCTGAACTGCACAGCTTCAGACAGCTTCTCTGCACCACAGAGCAACCACCAAATACTCAGCGACACAGGATCCTTTTTTAACACTGTGGTTATAACCACTGACTTAGCAGCTAACAGGGAAGCACAGGAGCAAGACTGCACTCTCAGCACCATCTCAAGCTGGTTGTTTTGTGCTTACAGAAAGACACAGAAAAAGCAGATCTGGCTGGGAATGTGTCAGCTTTTACTACCTGTATGTGCTACAGACAGAGGCTGCCTGTTTTTGAGGTGAAGCAGTAGAAATCTTTAGGGGTGGTAGGTTTGAGAGTCCTGTTACGGTGTGGTTATAGCACTTGCATAGGCATAGGGCACAGGAGTTCTGCATAGGAGCCCTTGAGGAGACACAATATAGTCCCAAAAATTAATGAAATAATTTTCATTTCTCACCTCTGCAGATTTTTCTGCTGTGAGTATAATTTCCTACTCATTGAGGCAGAGAGGGTAGGATTACACAAAATACGATTAAACATTAGAACTGGAGATGAGCAATTAGGATCAATCAGATTGCATGCATTTTTAGAAACCTGAAGTGATGGACATAGAAGACCACAGTGCTATGTGCTGTATGGACACAAGACAGAAGGTCCCTACCTCTCATAACTGAGCATTTAAGCTTAAAACTGGAGACAACAGACCTGAACAGATAGACCAGACAGGACAACTCAGGCATCATGACAGACCTGCACAACAGTCTATGCACTGTTGTCAGCTCTTCTCAAAAAGGATAGCTTTGAGGAGTGTAAAGAGGTACTTGAGGGATGGTGTAAGATAACAAGCTTACTGATGTTTCTGGAGAAAGCATGGAGATCTCTGTCTAACTAAGCCATGGCATTAGCAGATGCAGTGCATACGTTTGATAGGGCTGTGTAGTGTCTTTGAAGGACATGGGAACCAGCTTTTTGTTGGCCTAGTCAGTTCAACTGTTCAAAACAGTGTTTTGATGGAGGGAAGAGGGAGGAAAGAGAAAGAAGAAAAGCCACATCTGCTGTGTAATGACAGACATGCCATGGGCTGGTTGGAAATGTGGCAGCGTATTGCAAGTACACGCTACTCTCCATTTTGAAGCAATCCCACTTTTTTCCTCTCTGGCCGAGATCAAGGCTGGATGGGGAGAGGGAAATGGACCTTTGCAGAAATGCAGTGTTTTGCTTGTCTTGTGACCAAGCATATATGTAGCTCTGAATCTGAGTAGTGTCAGTCAACAAAGTGGGATGTGTCAGTAAATTTCCCCCTGGAATTGCTTTTGTTCAAGTTCTTGCGTGGCACCTGTTGGCTTGATGTTGAGTTGCTGTGTGGTAAATGAAGCATTTTGCACTTCCAACTTGGGACAAGGCAGAAAATAAACAGATTTTCTACTTCGAAAAAAATGTAACCTTGTGCTGGAAGGAAGGACATTCTGAGCAGTCCTTTCACAATATCTCTAGGCAAAGAAAGGACCCATTTTTGCCCCTTAGTACTTCTCCCCTCAAAGCTGGAAGCCAGCCTTGACCCCTGTGAGCTCCCTTTAGTCTCCAGCTGTTGATTAAGCTTGGATGGACTCTTCACTCTCAGTTTTCTTGGGATGCCACAATTGGAAACCACATGTTTATTGCCCACTTACTATGCAAAGGGCAAAGACTGGTTATGGTTATGGTGGAGAGATGCTTGTGAGCCAGAGGTGATGTGTGAAGTACAAAAGGAACAACAAAATAACTACATAGCACATACAGAGTATGCAAACTTTGACTGTCCCAGACAGATCACTCTGAAGCAATTTCCTGATGAAAATTAGCTCCTCTTGAAACATCCCAGAAAAAATGCTAGTTTGCTGCAGGGAAACTGAAATACTTTTCATAGATGAACAGTAATAATGGAAATACAAACTGAAAAAATCCTGTGATCTATAGGTGAGTATAAGGGACAGGAAAAATGTGGCTGTGGAGAGAAGTTATAGATGAACTGATCACAGTAAGGAAATTTGTTAGTTTCTCTGATTTACTATCACAAGTTGCTTTCTAAAAAGGAAAATTTAAATTGCACAGAGTATTATTTATCAACTGTAATATGAATATGTAATATCATAGCATGCAGAGTGGTTCTGTAGCAGCAAACAAACAGAAATGAGGGAAAGAATGATCCTGGAATAAGAACAAACCCCTGAATCAAAAAAATGTGCCCTAGTTCGATATTTGCCAAGAAGTTTGTTTATCTGGACCCTAATGCTAATGGAAGTTTTTCACCCTACATATCTACTATCACAGCTAACAGACAATGTGTGGAGTACTATGGGTTTCAGGGTGTGTCCCTCCTTTGCCTTCCCCTTCCCTGTCCTCACTCCTGTTGTGGTCCTGTGTCTAAGTAGAGACCAGCTGGAGCACACTGTATATCCTTCTTTACCCATACACCTGAATTTCCTTCCAGTGGATGCAGGAAGGGGGGAAAAACTGTACATCAGAACCTTATTCCCATATACAGTTACAATGTGGCTGGGGTACATTTCGGAACTGAAAAGTCTCCGGCCCCACAATTTTAGATACACCCAGAAGGTACAAGTTACCTGACATCAGCTTTCAAAAATTAGGGATTAAACTGTGTTTCTTACTGCTTACTTACTTCTTCCTCTGTAAAACAGGAATAATACTGTACAGCAAAGCAAGGAATGCTGACAACGTCAGCTCTTTTCATGATCAGATGAGCGCACCGATAGAATAATTATTTCTCTCTAAGCACTCAATTCACAGGTGGCTTCAAAATTATCAACGAAGAGTTCTGTTAATAGAGATATTCTGCACACCTAAATGTGAAATGGCTGCTGTTACAATTAAAAAGGCAAAGGAAGCCTATGGAGAACTGATAGGTAAATGTCTGGCTGAGATTTCTGTTAATTAAAGCATGTAACTTACTAAAACAACAAAACACAGTGAACTGATTCAAGATCATCTGTCCATGGTAATCATAATTATACATTCATAATATTGCATCATTTGAGTAATAACCATAGTTGAACAAACATTTTGAAAGAAATATAAACCCATTGAACCCAAGTTCTTTGTGTGAGCAAAATGAGGACCCTCATCCTCAGTCGGGACTGGGCCTCTGGATGCTTTGACACTATGAAAAAAATAGCAATAAGGAAAGGGAATGAAAAGTAATTGAGGACTAAACAGCAGGTTTTAACATGTTTAAAACTGTTGACTAATACACATTTATGACTAATAAAAAGCATATATTGACTTCTCAATTACTCAAGTTTTTCCCTGTTTTTTATTATTTTGTCTCTTCCTCCACAGACTTTTTTCGGAAGCAGAATAAACAATGATCAAAATAAGCACTGGAATGTTTTCCTTTCGGGGGGAACAACAACAAAAAAAGCATCTTTCTCCTATAACAGTGTTTGAATTTTAATGTAAAATACATTCTGAGCTAATCCTCTCTTATACAAGCTTGTTCTTGCATTGAGAGATGACAGGCTTTTCAATCTGCCAAAGATGAGTTCAGGCCTTTCTCTCCGGCTCTGCACTGCTTCTGCAATACTTGCTGACATCACTGCTACTTAGGGGAGCATAAAGGAGTCTACCTCAGTTTAAGAGTGACCTGTGGAAACGGGAAATGCTGACAGCTGGGCCTCAAAGGTGAAGGAGGAACTGATGCTAAAACCATGTTTAAAAGAACAAAATGGATAAGCAAGAGTAGCAAATAATTAGTCAGACTTTAAAGGAGATTCTTTCTACACTCACAAATGCACACTGGCTGTATCCATGTTAGCCATTGCAAGATAATAAGGCTATGCCTATGCTAGTAAATTACATGTGCTTATGGTCCCACTGAGGCCCATTGCAACTACCCATTTTGTTAAATTCTTATCTCCCAAAACAGGGTGGGTGTTTCCAAACTGCTTAGCACGAATGGTCCCCTACTGATTACCACACAGCATCAAGGAACTGTGTGGGGAAGGGCTGTGCACCCTAGGTCATGTGTCCGAAGATCCTTCTGACAGGATCCCTTGCTGGGGATCCTTCTTCCAGTTTAATAGCCTGGATGCTCAAATTCAGAATCATAGAATGGTACAGGTTGGAAAGAACCTTACAGATCATCTAGTTCTAATCCTGCAGTTTATGGAGGACAGTGCATTTTTCTACTAACATAAATAAATTTGCTGAAGTCAATGGAATAACTCATAATAATGAAGGTATAGCGCTAGTACTTTGTACTATATATGTAAAACTACAATATGATTAGTAATTATTACAACATCAGTCTCTGCATACTCGTATGTATTTGTTCTGTGAAGTCACAGACCTCCAAATACTTGAGAAGATCTGGTGGCTATTTATATGTATAGAGTTACTTGCGTACTTAAGGGTTTGACATACTGTGGCTGAGACAAAGAGATACAGTAAAAGGCACCAGGAATGCACATTAAAACATTTAGTTTATTTCTTTTGGCAATTGAAATTTACATTATATTTCTGATAGTACTTCACTATGTCCTGATTCAGAAAATTGGTAGTATGAATCATTCAGTTTTGGGAAGGCAAGGCCCTCACCACAAGATAGGAGATGTGTGGATTGTTGAAAGTAGCTAGAAGCCTACCAGAATTTTAAAGCTAGCAGTTTTATTGTGTTTTTCTCCAATAAAGCCTTTTCTTTCACCTGTGGGGATAGTATATTTTACAGTTTCAGTGATGGACATACCAAACATGCAGTGACCTGTTAAGACCTAATCAATGTGGTGTTAAGGAAAAGACATATAAGACTACAGGAAATAAAAAGTTCCTTGTTCAAATTCAAATGATAAGTGCCATGAACATTCTCTTAAAATTAAGCCTTCTATGCATAGTTATCAACCCTCGCCTCCTGGTCACACAGGATCCAGTTCTATATTACAGGCCTGCAGCAAAGGAAGCAAAGCAAGACAGCAAGCAAGAGTGGGAGACAAAATTAGTGTTTACTTTTTACTCTCCTAAGTAATCAAGTATTTCCATATGCCATACAGCAAATGAAACCCAGTTTCCAATGCATTTTCCATCTGATGGTGGGATCCTCTGGTGGTGCCACCTCTGATTAAAACTTGTAATGAGGTTGAGACATATAATATTGCTCTCTTGAGTAGATTGTTTTATGCCTAACATGACTTGGGCTGACAGTATATATTTTCTCCCATATAAGGTTGTAGGCTTTCCCTCTGTTATATTCAACTCTGTTTTCATGAAATATGTAGGGACCCAGTATGTTTGAAACTGCTATCTTTAAGTGAAACTGGGCTCAGAATGGTCAGGAGTTATTTGCCAAGGGAGGACAGACAGACACACAAGAGCACACATGCTCAAAGCATGATTGCATCATTGTGATTTCCATAGAAGCTAAAAATAAATAAACACAAAAGTCTGATTTCACTGCACAATGTCTTCCTTAATTGTAAAATTTCAGCTGGGCTAGAAACCGAGTTAACCACATTTTAATGCTAAGCATATCTGAAGACTTATGCTGCAAGCCTAAGGCAAGTGAGTTCTCAGAAAGTAGGCACCACACCAGGCCTTGAATGCAGCCACAAAAAATCATCTTCCTTTGCTCAACTAGATCCTGAAATACGGTGCAAAGTCCATGCACACTGTGGCATAAGTGTGGAAAAGCAGAAAGTGCAGCCACCATCCTGAATGAAAATGTGGAAGCTCTGCTGCACCCCTGGTGACTCAGACCTGCTTCATTAACCCCTGTCAAGAAATTCAGGACACCTCTTCAGAAGTCCCTGGCCATGTTACTGAAACACATGCACTTCCCAAATTCTATCAGAAAGTACACATATCCTCTTTTCAGATCTTGGCAGCATAAACCCACAGAAATTGAATGATTCTGTGAGGAATAATCTGGAGTCTGGGATTCCTATGGCTCCATTACATACGCAACAATAGCTCAGCATCAAGAGAAGCATGGCCAGCAGGTAGAGGGAGGTGATTCTGCCCCTCTACTCCGCTCTCGTAAGGCCCCACCTGGAGTACTGTGTCCAGTTCTGGAGCCCCCATCACAAGAAAGACACAGACCTGTTAGAATGAGTCCAGAGGAGGCCA